>NW_017803854.1:2345757-2364278 GCF_001625305.1 Branchiostoma belcheri | reverse complement strand
CCCCCCCCCCTCCAGACCTCCCCCCCGCCGAATTTCTGGGGAGATCCCTGTCTGTGTAGTACAAACAGATCATACGTTCATTGTCCCGGCTTTGACTAAAAAAAAAAGTGAATCCCTACCTACCGACCCTAATTTTTTCTGGACTGTAATAGGAAACACAACATTTATTTTGTTAGGCCTTACCTTTTGATCCTGTTGCAAGTTTACCACTGTCTCCTTTGATCTTTTAAACACAGGTGTCACATCTGGGCACTTAATGCTGATGGCTGTTAACGTTAAATTGTACCTGAGCAAGCAAAGACGTCAAACGGTTTCCGTGCATCCTCTATAGGCATACATCCCAACAATGTTGTAACTATATATGCCCGTTAATGTATTTTGCAAAGTGCTAAAAGCTCCCTTAAAACATGTGCAGGGCCATTGTTGAGAAGCTGGCATTTTTCCTGAGCTGGGTTCTGTTCCTTTGGCCTAACACACCATGCCACAAAGAAGAAGAACTCTAGAATGTAAACAGTCACCCATTAGGCCACGCCAATTTGATTTGTTGGTTTTTAGATTTTTGCAGGAAACCAGTGAAGTTGCCAAGAAAAAAAAACTGACCTTCTGTGTTAACCCCAAGTGCTACCAAGGGAGCCACGAAGAATGTTGAACTTTCAATTAAAGGTGGTTTTGTGGTTAGGGTTGTTGTCTTAGAAGTTAGATTAGAACCTGAAGGTTCTGGGTTCGAATCCCTTCTCCCTCATGTGTCCTTGGGAAAGGCACTGTTACCAAAAAGCAAGCACTATGAGGAACCAGGAAATTGAATTGTGTTCATGCCATTAAATTGCGACCTGTCCCATCCCCCATATAAACCTGTCCCTGCAGTGTTGAGTGCTATTCATCATGTAACAACACGTTACCCTACATGTGTGTGGATGTACTTCACATCACACAAGTGTTGTCCCACTGTCCAGGGGACATCCATTAAGACTTATAATATGGCAGCTCTGAGAGGTTTGTTTTGCTGTCGTCAGCTGTATCGGGTTGTTTTATACTTATGGAGGCCTTCATTACGTATGTGGTCAAGCCACAGTAAAAGCTGATGCTTGAATGTACTTACATGTATATGTCACAAAATGCCACAGATCCATATGGCAGGGCTCGAAATACCCGGTGGCGCACTGGCGCGGCGCCACCTGATTTTGCTTGGCGCCACTTATTCCTAAACTCAGGTGGCGCGATGCGCCACCTATAATTTGCGTGGATCGAGCCGCTAATCGCATGGATCGGGCCCCATTGTCGGCACAATCTTGTGAATTGACGATGAATTGTCGATCTCGCCATGACGCCACAAAGAAAACGTTCTCATTGGTAGAAAATCAGACACCTCGCTGGCGTTTCACAACAAAATTTTCATGTAAACAACTCCGACTGTCCTTGTTTACATGCAAAGCGCGCCGATACAAAATCCTGCCGGCCGCCCGACCGACCGCATGCGACGCTAAGTTTTCGGCAGCTCGGCGGAAAAATAATCCATCCCCAGAAGAAATGTTACGCATGAAAATAACAACTACAACTTGTTTTCCTCGTTATATGAGTTTTTGAGGCCGTAAAATGTTTAAAACGGTTGAAATTTGCTCGAAAAAACGGCTCGAAAATTCACGGCGAGAAAGACAACATGGCCGACCTGTTTTCACAATAACAATGGTCAAAGGTCAAGATAGCATCCAAATGTATAGATACATGTAATAAGTACATATTACAGTGCTAAAACGATACTTTAAACGCATGAAAAATATTTTTTCGGCTACAACTGAAATAAAAACTCAGTTATATTTTAGTAAGGTTAATTTTCAAACATAACTGAGAAATTTCCCGAATTAATTGGTTTCTTGTGTAATATTGTTGTTTCTATGTATGTGCGGTTGGATGCTGTCATTGTAAAGACCCTTTACATATTGGGAGAATCAGATGAGATATTAGAGATTATCACGCTTAGTACCGTGACCCGAGTGTCTCTCAAAAATTGTTTTTGAGTGGAGTTTATAAACATGATCACATTTTTATTTGTTCAGCTGTGTCAATATGTGATTTGTTTGGGAAATAGGATTTGGTTTAGTTTTTAATATATCAATGTCAGTAACACCTTTGGGAATATTTGCTCCAAGTTCACTTGTTGAACTTGTGGAAGCACCGTTGGCCCCCGGTTAGGGGTCATCCGGGGAACCTATGCCCAATTTTTTTTTAAATCAAGGGAACTAATACCATTTTTTATTAGATTTTGAAGATTTGTCAGGGGGGTATGTTTATTCCGGGGGGTATGTTTATTTGGCAGATGAGAGTAACATTATCCTTGCGCAAACGAAGAACATGGCGCACGTAATACCACCCGCATAAGTGTGCTGCCATGTAGAGGCGTGGCATTCCCACGGCGGCAGCCCTGTGATGAAGTGATGTAAAGGTGGCATTCTTTATTAAAACATTGTTGTTTGAGAGCTTTTGTGTTCTTTACATTTATTTTATAACATAAAACTTAAGTAGTTAACTAGAAGAAAACGTAATAGATATAAGTAGCAGATTTGAAGAAAATGATAACTTGGAAGTGTTGCCACTTGAATACTGATGGCGCCACCTGGCTTTTGACTCAGGTGGCAACATGCGCCACCTGGCTGAAAAAAGTATTTCGAGCCCTGCATATGGGTTAACCTACATTTGTGTGAATGTACTTAGCATCAAAGAAGTGTTGTCCCAGTGTCGTACATGTACATTTATATAAGAGGTCCTAAAAGGTTTGCTGTCGTCAGCTGTATCTTGGTTATTTTACACTTAAAGAGGCCTCTATTATGCTTGTGGTCAAGCCACAGTTAAAAGCTGCTGAGTGAACAGTGGTCGAAATACTCTTTTTCAGTGCTCTGCAATATTGCAGAAGAGTCAAAATTTTGTTCTGCAATTTGGAAATACTTTCTGCAATACACTAGCCTCCATACTACAATCTTGCAAGTTTATAAGCATGAACTATTGATTGATATGCAAATTAGTGAAGACAAATTTTTGGAAGTCCAAAAGGAAACAAAAGATAGACAAGTCAAGACAAGGTTGATGTAAATTAGTGAAGAAGCTCCTGTTGTTTCAGAACAGGAGCTTAAGTGTTGTCTGTCCTTGGGGCCAAGAGCACCAAATGCCAAGTGCCAATTTTTCCTGCTTCAAAATTGCAGATTGTATAAATTTTTCTTCTGCAATCTTGAAAATCTATCTGCAGATTGCAGACTGCAGACAGGTATTTCGAACACTGGTGAATGTACTCTTTATCTTATGTATGTCGTAAAATGCCACAGTTCCATATGGGTTGTCTGGGAGACATTTGATAACGAAACCAGGTGTTCCTCATTGTACATTCTTTACTGTAGCTTGGGGTGTCGTCTTCTAGGTGATATCTAAGGCCCGATTTAGACTGGAAACGGTATACCGTTTCGAAACGGTACGAAACGTTTCGCCACAGAAAACGGTTCGTCTTTAGACACAGAGGCGGAAGCGTTTCGGGCCGCTCGTGGCGCAGGATGTTTCTGACCCACAGTGACCTATGATGACCTCCCCAAACCGCTTCTACGGTTTGCCTCATTGGCCTTATGATACTTTTGTTTCAGGGCCTTGAACTTCGCCCGAACCTGATTTGGGGTGCGTAAATACCCCTCAGCCGCCAGCCCGTCCACAAGCATCTGTATGCCCTCCCTATTACGCGAGGTCTCCAAGCGGGATTGTATAGTTTGATCGGCCCACGAGCTGATCAAGCAGCGGGTCTATTCTTGGGTCCAGACCCTCCCCTGGCCTTCTGCCATCCCCCCAGACATAAAGGATGACGAAAATTCGAGAAATACATGATATAAAATGGACACAATCGAATATGGCGCGAATCTAGCAGAAAATGGACGCGCGCGGGCTTATTAGCATGTGATTAGCATATGACACGTGACCTGGTTTATAGTTTCAAGAAACCCTTTGACTTTAGACCTAGCAAAAAGCGTTTCGGACCCCCCGCTGAAGGGTTCTGAAACGGTCGAAAACCACGATGGAGGTGGTTTTCGGAAACGGTCCGCAAAAACCCAAAACAAACCGTTTTTTCCTCTTTAGACCGGGAACGGTTAACCGTTCCGAAACGTTTCCCTGGCCAAAACCCCTTAAGCGTTTCTAGTCTAAATCGGGCCTAAGAAGAAAAATCTCAAGCCCATACTTCAAAGTATTAAGGGCTCTTCAATCAAATTAAAGTATTGCAGATGAAATTTGGAACTCCACTGATCATGATGGATTGCTTCCGTATATACCGGTACTTATTGGCCTCTAGTGCACACACACAAAAATTACCGGTTTCTTTATTTCAATACGTAGTAGTGTATAGCAACCCTGTCATTTGTGAGATGCTTTTGCCAAAAACTGAAGTATCTGTTTTTTGTTCTGTGTGATGAACAGAGGCTATGCGAAGACGTACACAATAGAAGGTCTGGACCCGCTGACCCAGTACAGGTACAGACTCCGGGCTGTCAATGATGAAGAGGCCAGCGGCTTCAGTCCGGCGATCACAGTGTCCACTACACGTAAGTAACAGTGTTATATATACATTCTGAATGGCTCAAGAAATTAGCCTGGGTGCCATCCTGTTTGTATCCCGGGGCTCCCATACTCACTCATTACATGACATCATAACCAAACCAAAATGATATAACCATTTCCAGACTATTTTTAGAGAGCCCCTGCATGCAAATGGGATGGCACCCAAGCTATCAACAAATGTCTTCTGGGCTAGAAGTACCTGTTACCACGTGTATATGCAGGTTAGTGCAATTGGTAAAACTGGAGCAATACCTGCACAGCTCCAATTATACCTGCATTAACCTGCATCTGCACCCAGTATTTTGAGCCCTGTAAGGTTTATAATATTTTCATTCAAATAACAGTAACGGTTACTTATGCAATTATTCCATAAATCCTCTAGCATGACTTTTTCTGATGCTGCATACCTTTGATACCTTATGTTGCTGTTTCCTTCGTCAGATGATAGAATGCATGGTATGCTCTGCAATACAGGCTTAAAATATCTCAATATCTGCAATTACATTTAAAAATTTCTGAAGGAAAATTTAAGATAAACCAGATGTTATTTTAAGACAGCTTTCATATGTCTCAGTCATTCTAATGTCATGATGACGTTCCCCTTGGAAGCTTGAGATTAATTAGCTACGGGATAACCCCAGGTCTTCTGGGGATTAGTGTTACCATGGACGCAAAGGTCACAGTCATTTCAAACAATATCCAGCAAGTCTTACTCACCATCATATCATAATCACCAGTATGGCCTCCCAGGGAAAGCATACGGTCATGTTTTGTGAAGACGGGGATTCGTCTAGCGAGGAGTTTATCGATGTAGATAAAGATTACAGAGAAAAAAGGGAGGCTAAATCTGTGACAAGACCACTTGTGAGGAGACACGTGTCTTTTGTGATGGATCCTCAATATTTCGATGTTGACAGTGACGATGATGACGCCATCCTGAAACCAGGTTTGTGAACAAGAACTTGAAGAAGGTGCAGAAATAGTAATTTTGCTTCGTTTGGTCGCATCATGTAGGACACACTTTGTGGCTAAGGAGAGCAGATATGGGATAGAGAAGTCACCGGGTTGATTCCTTGCATTCTTGGCTAGACTCTGTATCTTTCAGATAGAGCACAGTTTACACAACTGTGCTCACTCCACCCAGGTGACAAATGGGTACATGACTTCAGTTGGGGAGGTCAAAAGCTGAAGATCTAGAGTCTCCGTCTTCCAATACCGTGTCCTAGACACAGTGAATTGATTAACAACACATTGCCTCAAAAAGGCTATGGGACCTTTACCTATACACAAGTGGGAATACTACATGTACTTCGTTGTACTAAGTCTTGTACTTGTAACTTAGTTTTCACCAAGGTACAACATACATTATTTGGGTGGTGTTGACAGCAGTCGTGGTTAAAGCTGCTGTTTATTTGTTTGCTTACAGTGAGTTACAGGCAGTTTTGTTGTTATTTACAGGAGAACCTCTCACATCGGAGCATCTGCACAAGGCTGTAAACAACAATGATGTGCAAGCTGTCATTCAGATTCTGGAGGCTGGGTAGGTGACTGGCAAGCTTTTTCATGGAAAACTTTTCAAATCATCATTAATTTTACTGTGTGAAGTCAATACTTTTTATCCTCACTTCAAATTAAGTAAAAGGAAGTTGTATTGAATCATTGTATTGTGGATAGGGGTAACGTTAACATGTCAGCAGAATGTACTGCAATTGCGCAGAACCCATAATGTACTGTGCACAGCACTTTGTCTTGTATAAGGCTGTATCTGCATACATGTATTTAAGATGACAGCCCGTCTATAGTTTTCAAATTTGTCTAGTAGATCATGCCTTGGCAATTTTCATCTTGCAATTGTTTCAGAGAGTGGAAACTATCATGGATTACACCTCAGTTGCCAGTACATGTAGTTTCAATAATGATCAAAAGCCAGTGACAATTGCTTTAAACTGTAGAGTCAGGAATTAACGGCTAAATGTTGTTGACCCCCCCCTTGGCAGAGAGACCACAGAACACATTTCTCCTAGTGAGGATGGGGAGACCAAGTGGTGCAGGTTTCGGAGGTAACCAGTGCTACCCTCTTGGCTGTGTACCGCAAGGCTCCTTGCTTGGCCCCCTGCTGTATCCAGAACCGTGCTTTATCCAGAACCATGCTCAGACACAATTTTGGATAGTCCATGTATATCCAGAATGCATATCCTGGTGCAAATCTATGTTCTTGGATACATAGAGACTATCCAGAACTGTGCCTGCTCTTAAGCTGAACCTCCTTAGGCATAGAACTAGATTGGCATGGTTCTGGATAGGATACAACCCGCTCATAACCCCATCCATACCCTGCTTAACATGGCAACAGCCTCATGTATTGCTGGTTTCTTACCATGGTTTGTTTGCGTTGGTGATTCTTCAGTCCCAATCTTGGCTGTGTACCACAACGCTTTGTGCTTGGACCCCTGATGAATCCAATCCATGCCCTGTTTGCTTACATGTAACATCCAACAGCCTCGTGTATTCCTGGTTTCTTACCATTGTTTGCCTTTGTCCCAATTTTGGCTGTGTACTGCAAGGTTCCATGCTGAACCCCATGCTTTTCCTTTGTCATCCAATAACCTCTGCATGTATCCTTGTCTCTTACCATGGTTTGCCCCTTGCGATCAGCTTAAATCCCAACACTGGCTGTGTACCGTAAGTCCTTGACAACCTCATCTCTTCCTGGTCTATTACCATCATGGTTTTCCTTGGTGATCTTTCCCAGTCCAGTGGCTGTGTACCTCAAGGGTCCATGCTTGGCCCCCTTCAGAACCCCTGCTGAACCACTGTCCATTCTTGTCCTTTGCTTAATAACATGCAACAATCTCTGTAAGCATTCTTTCCTGACAGAGGTTTCCATCCATGACTAATCCATAATCGGAAATCATTTCTCTCTCCCTCAGTCCTTCCCAAATCTTCAGCTTGTCTGGTGCTAAATTCCCAATCCATGGCCATCGGCATTTCCCCACTCCTCCCATCCTTAAAAAAAATGCAGCCTCGCTATACATATATTTTGTATCCCACCTACCGTAGATTTCCCAGTAGCTAGTCTGTACAAGGTTTACTGTTGGGGGTTGTTTGTTTGAATAGTTCTGACTTTATTTCTTGTTCCACACAGGGATGTCGGGGTGGACGTTCCTGACAAGTACGGTCTGACTGCTCTGATGAGCGCATCACAGAGGGGATTCAGTGGGTAAGGCTTTCAGGATTTAGTTGTAAAACACACACACTGGCTTTGAATACATTTTTTTTTCAGACCTGCACTGGTGCAGGTAACATTGTCATTTACCTGCAGTCCAGACAAGTATTACCTGCACCGCTCAGAATTTAGGAAGTATATGTATTTATCATACTTACAACTGATCAGAAACATTTGATATTACAAATTTTTGTATTTCCTTTTGTATACCTTTTTTAGACTTAAAATCCTTTTTTTCTAAAACCTGTACTGCTGCAGGTTACAAACATTGAAAATCACCTGCACCACTCAGAGTTTAGGAAGTATGGATCATGCTAAAAACTGTTCAGAAACCATACCATTACATGTGTATTTCTTTTATATTTCATAGGTGGCAATTATGAATGCTGATGAGCAGGCAATGTTTAACCTAACAAATCTTGTACATGCTTTGCCTGTGTCGGACATTTAAAGTTGTTTGTGTTCACCCTTCCTTGCAGACTACATTTTTATTTTTCCTCCTTCTCCTCTTACTAACTCGAGATAATCCAGTTTCTTTTCTTCTGTACGTTAAAGACTAAACATCTCACTTAAGAATTTGTGGTATTGTACTTCCAGCAATTGAATTTGAAAGACCTGAGTAACTCTTTTGATGATTACATTATGACATTTAGAGGCAAAAGGGTTTCTGGCACGAGGGATGTACCTTTGTTCTGGTAACTTGTTAATCATTAATGAAGGTGTATCAGGTTTCTCATTGATTACTTCTGCATGAGGAAACTCCAGAAGATGGCCGGGACTTACGCTGGGTTTGTTTTGTTGTTCTGTACAGCATCATCGATGTTCTGATGAAATGTGGGGCCAGC
This sequence comes from Branchiostoma belcheri, assembly GCF_001625305.1. Lineage (NCBI taxonomy): Eukaryota > Metazoa > Chordata > Leptocardii > Amphioxiformes > Branchiostomatidae > Branchiostoma > Branchiostoma belcheri. The sequence goes on along the minus strand of NW_017803854.1, from coordinate 2,355,623 downwards.
GTGCAGGAGAAGAACAGCAGTGGGAAGAACTGGTAAGATTGGGAACAAAAGTTCTATCTTTGTTAAGATTTACCACACATTGTGGAAGGATTGACCTAACAGGTGACTATCACCTTTTCAAGATGTCAACCCCGAGACCAGACTGTAAGGCTTGAATCAAGAGGTTACATTGGTGCTGCCTAACAATTATGCTAGCTCCAAAGGAAAAGAAAGGTTTATCTCAATCCAGTTTTAGCTCACTCAAGAGCTAATCTCCCACTGCTCGTGACAGAGAAGACAGACGCTATGTACAACATTTACAGGTTCATTGTACTTGGGAAATTCCACTAGCTCTTTTTGACAAGCACAATGAACAGTGGTCCACAGCTTAATGTCCTGTCCTAAGGTCTGCACCCCCTTCTAGTAGCATGCATGTCGGGTGAGCAACAACAGCCCAACCTCTTGGTTCAGCGGACTACATTGTATGTATGCACACAAAGCTAAGAGAGTTTATTTCTGCCCCATGCAGCTTGATGCTGGCGTGCTTCGCCGGCCACCTGGAGATTGTGAAGCAGCTGCGGGGTTACGGCTGTGACTGGGAGACGCGTGACCTGGGCGGCTGCACGGCCATGCACTGGGCGTGTGACGGCGGCCACGGACAGGTCGTGGAGTGGATGATACAGGACGGAGCAGAGGTACAGAAAATTCTTTTCTCTTCTCTTTATTCCGATACCATCAACAACAGCAGCCTGCAGCCCTTCACAGTCAGAGTCAATTGTCATCTAAGTCAGCTTTTAAAAGTGAAGACACCTGGCACCTGTGAGGCATTGACTAGCCTCTGTGAACTACATGTATTCATATTTGGGAGCTATAGACCAATTTGGATTGAACAGATCAAACACTGTAACTTGTGTAAGCCCCGTCCCGTTTTACATTTGTCTTTTAAACACCTCAGTCAAAATAAGCGCAGGGAGGGCACACAATAGCATATTATATACAAAAAATACCCTTAGCCAAACCAAAAGCCAAAGTTCCTTCCCACACCTATATATGGTGCATAGGGCAGCAGCCATCTCCATTGCTATAGCCCTTGGGCCATACAGTTGTGCAATAAATCACTACATAAGGGGGTTAGTCCACTGCTGAGTGCTAAGCAGAGAAAGCAGTCTTTAGTATGACTCAGCTGGGGATCTGACTCATGACCTCACAGACTTGAGCGCTTTTCGATTACTCTGAAATGCCATGCTTAAGACTCCTTATGTTCAGCTTAATGCTATTTAGTCTTTGTCATATTTGTATCCGTATGTGCGACGAATGTTGTGTTGCTGTATGTTTGCTCAGGTTGATGTGAAGGACTACAAGTCTGGCTGGACTCCCCTGTTCCGGGTGGCAGCCCTGAACGGAGACCCTCAGATCGCACAACTCCTCATCCGGGCTGGAGCTGACGTCAACAGGAAGGACAAGGATGGAAAAACACCACTCATGGTGGGCGAGTGTTTTTTGTTTTTGTTTAACAGAATGGGTAAACTGCCTTTTGGCAGGACACACTAGTTTTGTATAGTAGATGCAACATACAAGCTGGGTAAGACTGGACTGTAAGGTTTGAACATACCAGTCATACAGTCACACTGGAAAGGACCCCTACTCTTTTAGATAAGTGCGGTGCGATCTTCAACGTGCTCGAGATGTAGCTCTTCTCAAACAAAGGATGATACTACATATATTTCATACAATACCTTATCTGAATCTTACCTTAACGGCTTTGTTAGTTCTTGTGCAATACACTTGCTGCTTATGTCCACTGTGTTATTATTATGTCAGAAATCTGCAAAATAACCTTTGTCATTACAAACTTCCAGGAATATATATTTCTCTTGAATTACAGATTGCAGCTCTGAATGGTCACAAGAAACTGGTGCAGCTACTGGTGGAGTCAGGGGCAGACTTCAAGGTCAAGAATGAGGTGTGTTTTCGTCAATATGCTGGTAGATGTCGGTTAGCTTTACTTTATACTATGCAATATCACATACCTAATAAGGCATGTACAATGTAGCTCTTGAGTTCATACTGAAGCAGTACTTGCTTGAACTGTCATTTAAAATTATCTTACACCTCTTGTATGTTTTTCCTCACAGTTTGGAAGCCGTGCAGTGGAGATGGCTCACACTTTTGACAGACGGGTAAGACGTATATCTTAACATTCAGCAGCTCTGAGTCTGACTAATTTAGGATAGACCAGTGAACACCTATAATAGCTTCAGTGCATGTGAACCAGTGATAATTGCCCTGATGAAGATGACAGACGGTCATCAAAACTTTGGCTCTTGATAAACAAGTGGTCGTAAATAAGGAACTTTGCTATTTTATGGTGCAACATGTTGTTTGTTGTTGTCCAACCTGTTATTTGTTGTTGTTGTACAGCCTATTGTTTTTTTGTTTGTTGTTGTACAGCTTGTTGTTTATTTGTTTGTTGTTGTTGTACAGCCTGTTGTGAAGTACTTGGAGGAACTTCAGGAGAGTGATGAGGAGAAGAGGAAACAGAGACTGCAGCAGGTCAAGCTGCGACCCACGTCCCACTAGTGCATCCAGTTTGGCCACAGGACTGACCAGTGAACTGACCATGCCACCCACATAATACTAGTGTGTCCAGTCTGGCCAGTGAACTCACCATGCCACTCACACCATACTAGTTTGCCTAGTCTGGGATACTTTGGACACTTTATTACTCCATTATATTAGCTTTGTCTACAAGGCTTTTCTTCCTGGAGTTGTTTTTAAAGAGACATGTGTATCTAATTAGCCAGTAATAACTGCCCCTCGGCATAACACATCAGTTTCTGCATCTGTATCTGTACCTGTATAGCCAGTATAACTGCCCCTCAGCAAAGCACACCAGCATATAGGGGCCTAACCAGTGGAAGGGCTGCTAAATACATGTCAGGCAACACTCTCTGAGGTTTTATTGTTTTGTGTTGCACTCATCATAACCAGTGAACTGTTTAGGAATGGCCCAATGTTATCAGTGCACCGTCCACTTCTCATAAGTTTGTGGTCCACAGCGTTGACCACTATTCATTCAGTGTTAAACAGAGAGAGCAGTATACTGCAGGTTCATTTCAGTTAATTTTCACAGCACAGTGAAAATCAAGAGTTTGTTGTATCTTCCAGTCTGCAGTTTAAATGATTGTAGTCCAAATGTAGCTGTAAAACGAATGTTTATCGGTGTGATAATTCTGTGGGGAGAAGTCAGCCTAAAAACTGTCAACTTAAAAACAGTGAATATTTCAAAGTCTACAGTAGCTGAATTCGTACACGGACAAAAGGGTAAGTCTGGTGATAGATGTAACTTTCATACAAGTTGCCAGATTTGTGTTATTACCTGGCCACTGTCTTTTAACAACTTCAACATTGTAGTGCCTTACTAGTGGCCAATCTAAGCCTCAAACATGCCAGTAGTGGTTCTTCTAGCATCTCATTCATAAGCCATCTACAGTAAATGTTGGTCATATGACAGGCATTTTCAATTTGTCATCTTTATCATAACAGCTTTACTCATCAACTTTAAACTAAGCATAACATGTCATTGGTGCATTTTATATGTACCCTCTGTATCATTGCAAATTAACTGTAACAGTTGTGATTGTGGAAACGTAAGAATAATTACTCTCAAATTCATTGTGAAGGTGAAAGGCTTTTGTACTGACATTGAGATTCTTGCTGTAGTGTTGTTTATAGCATGTTACTGACAAACAATGAATTCAAGAATGAATTTGATGTGTTCTATAGTGAGAAGTTCTCACATTGGTTGATGCTAATGTTGCTTATGTTCTGTGAAATTATGAATAGAAATCTTGCAGCCAGACTACAATAATGATGATAGAGATTTTACATGTTATGTAGTGTTGATGGGCACAATACATCATTGACGATTTGTGACATTTGTCCAGATTGTTTTTGACAACTTTCCTGTTTCCAACACATGATGATACAAAGGTTATCATCATGATTTAGTACCTTGTTTACAACATGTTTGTATTTGTTTGTGCCCAGTTTGGTGCAGATACATGTATAGAATTGCCAGACATATTTTAAAACGTATTTGAACCATAGATTGAAGAAAATAATTAGTTTGCAACTTTGCACAGACATAAGATGGTTTTGTTCGTTTTGAAATTGTATGTAAACTAAGAAAAACTAAGAATTGTGTAAGATACATATCATTCCTATTTCCTAGCATCACTATTCAGTAAGCTTACAAAAATTTTGCACCTACCCTTTACTTAAAAAGGAATAACCCAGAAGTGAATACTTGTATATTGGCTATCTATGGACTGTACTATGACAGAGGGGGTGTGTTAAGCTACATGACAAAAGATTGTGGTAGTGTTGTCACTGATGACATGTGTATGTATGTGATGGTATATTTTGTACATATTTGAGACATCTGACGGTTTGATTAAAAATATGATTGCACTGTTTTCGTTTTTTGTCATATTTAACATTCTTATAACTATTTTAATTGCCACACCAGCCCACTCCAAGTCCAAATACATTTTGTACTTATACTAGTTGTGTTATATCCTTCAAATTTGTCATAATTTTCCTCAGTCTTTAATATAGTCTCCCCTATCCGATTTTTCCTTCTCCCCCTTCAGCATTATTGCCGTATCTTCCCCCCAACAAAAACAGTCCGTGCCCAGCATGAGGCCAGGTAATGATCCCATTGTCATCCGATCTTCCAACCACGTCCCCGGGTTACCTGTAACCTCCAGGTGACTCGCAGGTCACACCTGTACGCTTTAAAGGTGTTCATCTTCTATATGTAGCTACGGAAGGACTGGTCTTCTCGTACGGGTAAGTATCGTGGGATCATAAACCCCAGGTTGTCTGTTTGATAAGAATTACAGTTTTGTGTACATGTTACATGAATTACATGTTTGGTGTTGAAGGGAACGGTAACGTTGTTTATGTTCCGGTTCACCTGTAGGTCGGCTTTCCTTACATGGCCAGATGCACCAGTTTTGTGTTGTTGAAGATTTTGTGACTGTTTTTTTCGTAACGATTGTGTTATTAAAAGTTTTTAGGATCATGTTCGACACAATTGAAAGAATGTGGCTTGGACAGGCTTGGGGTGGTAAGTGTGGCGGTTGGTGCACGTCTAACTGATGTTTAAATCTCTATACATGTACGAAGGTGGCTAGGGATATTGTATTGACTAGAATCTCAGGGTTCTGGGTTCGAATCCCTGGCATAGCAGACCCCAGTGTTGTGCTCTTGTAAAAGGCACCCCAATTTCCTCACTTGACACTGGTGAAAATCAGTACCTAACTTTAGCTAGGGACGTTCTTTCGGACAGGACGCAAAGCCATCGGTTGACCCTAACTTAAGGCCGTTAAAGATCCCACCACATAAATTTAATCTAAAATACTGATTAGAGGTCTATCCTGGTGTAAGTGTTTCAAACCTCACAGTCTTACACAGCTTGTACTTACTGTACAAAAAGGGTGTGTTACGCCTAAATGTTGTGGTTTACCGCATGTGCGAAACAATCTCGGCGTTTTGGGGCATGTGTAACCAGCACGTGCCAAAATGTGTGTGTGCATGTGTATATCACGCTTAAAACCCTCACTAGTAGGCTGATCCGATTGAACCAATGAGAGAATACTAGTAGCAATTGGCGTTTCGACTATTTTCTGAGTGAGAGAATGGCTGGATGTCCTTCAGATATTTGCACTTTTATGCTTTTATTTTGCATTTCAGTCTACGTTTTGACTGAGGTGTGAGGGGCTTTGGGATTGGTCTATTGTCCTGTCACATAGCCTAGCCTGTCATTAATGTGTTGTGGTTGAAAACAGAATGTTGCCGCAGGCTATATAGTGCATTACAGGCAGTGTTTGCCTTCAACAGACCTGGGACAGCATATATAACGTGGAAGGTCACGTCCTTGTAGAGATCGACATAGTCCTGAGCAGGATGTTCACAAAATGACTCACAACATAACATAACATAACTTTATTGCGCAACAATTGTACAGTGTACAAAGTATGGTATCTACTAACACAACTGTAATCAAAGTCTGGCCTGTCGTCACCAGCTAATGACCATCCTTCCGGACTCGACAGAAGCCATCAACAAGGCGTACCTGCGAAACTCGATCGGTGAGTCTGTATTAAAAATGGTAGAATAATCTCCAAGCTAAGCAGATCCTACGGTGGTAAGACTGTAACCGTTTGACTTTCACCTTGTATATTGGGATCCACACTAAATTTAGCTTGGCATCTGTGTCATTTGTATCTATTCTTCCTGTGGGTCCATAACATGTTACAGTTAGTAGTAAAATAACAGAATACTGTCACACAATAATTTGTGATTTTCTCAGTATATTGTCATACCTTTACTTACTTACTTACTTTCTGTACTATCACATAGTTTATACCACTGGAAACGTTGCACCTTCTGTGGCGTTTCATGTAAAATGGAGGAAGACTTGTGTAACATACGAGCTATGTAAAATAAGGCAAGTGCAATGCAACTGCTGACAATAGTTAACGATCCGTGCGGTCTACAATAGTGGGTGCACCGCACTGTCCCACGTGTGACCCCAAACACAAACCAGACAAGAGTTCGGAGATCTCATACCTCCTTGAAATGCATTATAATGTGGGGTCGTGTGGCGAAACGGTAGAGCGCTCGAGAGTTTGAACGAGAGTTCGAACCATGCGGCCTGCCATGCCGCACCGATCTTGTGTCCTTGGGAAAGGTACTTTACACAACTTGATCTTGTGTCCTTGGGAAAGGCACTTTACACTTTCCTCACTTAAAATAAACTTACAATCACTACAAATAAGTAAAAAAAAAACTTCAGTTCGCCGTCACCATGTCTTGTGATAGTTGTTGGAATAAAAAAAATATTATAACGATTGTGAACTTCAATAGTGGCCAACTCAAGGTCTGCTGGCCCCCAGGCCTGCTTCTGGAACCTCTTGACCCAACTTCCTGGGCCTGATCTTTTCCCCGTCATCAGAATGACCTGTAGCAGCCTTGGATGACACACGGTTGGGCTTCGTCGTTCCATTCCGGTGAAGCTTTCTTGTTGAACAGCAACAGTCGCAGACATGGACAGCAAAGTCAGAGTGCAAAAGCCCAATCCATTGAAAACGGCGAACGCCTTGTCAACACTACTGTTTTGGTAAGCAAAAGCATTACGTCAGCGCTATGTATAACACGTTGTTCGCTCATACAAGTAAGATTACTTACATTGTTGTTTTTTTTATTGCATATATTCATTTGTCAGATTATGTATTATCATATATTTATTTAATTCTTTTTTTCCGTATTTGTTTATTTCTGTTCTTTGCTTTACCACAACAATAGACCTCATTATTGCTTCCGTTTTAAATTACAGATATTAAGAAATGTATATCTGCTGTTGATTAAAACGTATAAGACCCCCGTATATAGCTGTTAATAATATGAATTAAACTTTGTCATTAAAAGGTGGATGAATCCACTGTTTAAAGTGGGGTATAAGAGGAAACTAGAAGAGGATGACATGTTCAACGTTCTACACGAGGACTCATCGTGCAAGCTTCGGACTGACTTGGAAAGGTATGTGTGCTCAGGACACGTTTGCCCTTGACGGTGGTTTTCTGAATACATGCAATCGGCGATTCCACCGGTAGATTTTGGGATATTCGTGTTTCTTTAGCTCAATGGATCAACAGACGTGAGCGACGATGAAGACGATGATGAATAGATTGGCTTAAAACTCAGGATTTATAAATGGGGGGCACCTCAATACAATCCTAGCATCCAGACTTGTTTATTTGGTACGTTTATTTAGTACGTATTTTTATTTGTGGGTGAAAAACGTGTTAAGACAAAAAAGTTGTGTTAAATGTTTTTTTTTGTACAGTAGTTATTTTTTTAGGTCATAGTGCCAATATGTAATAGAGTTCTGGTAAAAAAATGTGCTAGCACCCCCTCTAACCCATTTTTTTACCTTACCAAAAGGTCTATCTACAATTTACGTTTTGGTAAAAAATGTGCTAGCACCCCCTCTAACCCATTTTTTTTACCAAAAGGTCTATCTCCAATTTACGTTTTGGTAAAAAAATGTGCTAGCACCCCCTCTAACCCATTTTTTTTACCAAAAGGTCTATCTCCAATTTACGTTTTGGTAAACAAGTGCTTCTGCAAAAGCTGACCATTTTCGCCGCTTACAGGCTTACAGTTTTTACGAACATTTTCCCCATCCTAGCATTTCAATTTACCTAAGTTATATAAATGGTTCTAGTTCTCATCAACATTGTATATAATGAGAGAACATGCACTTCTATATTTCAACTCTTTAAGTTTAAAACATTACAAAAATCAAGTATATAACAGTTTATAACCTGTTTTCTCTCTTTTAAGTGTCTTTTTAACAGAATAAAAAAATGAGACACAAAAGTACATTTTAACTTAAATTATAAGTAACGTTAATATATATATATATATATAATTTTATTCAAAATCTCTTCTATGGCTTTGTCCCCAACATCTAAGTTTACAAACCTCGTGACATTCAACCAGGGCTTTAGCCAGCGCCCGTTTTACCGTCAATTGACGGTATTTTTCCTGTCGGACGGTAAAATTTAAGTCCTTACCGTCAACATTGACGGTCAAAATCGTGGGTGAAGACATTAAACTTAGCAAAAATGTAGCGAATTTGAATGAGCCACGGCGCGGGGTCTTTCCAAAGCGCGTCGCGTCTTTTCAAAACGCCGCGGGCCCACACATTTCTTATTTTAAATACGGCGGGAAACCTGACTTCAAGGAACGTGCCGATGTCTGTTAACTCGGTTCTTTTCTTCAATGTTGCTGTCTGTTTAAACAACATGTGCTAACGGCCACATAAGAACAATGGCTCGACTCAGACTCACGCTGGTAACTGTACATGACAATAAGATAAATAAACAACATGTGGCAACGAACAAAGAAATATCAAACGTTTTGAAAATATATTGTACTTGAATTTTGATACCATCGCAAGAAAACGGAGATCGATCTACGCAAAGTGGCTTTATTATTTATATAAACTTCGTTAAACCACCTTAGAAGACTTGAGCGGCAGCATAAAGATAAATTTTCTGGAGCCGATCGCTGAAGCAAGTTTTTGCCGGCGTACGTAACTCCCTCCGCGGCAAAATCCCATATGCCGTAGCGAAATCGCGTCTCAGCACTTCCCCAAATCAACTCCATGGCCGCTAAAGTCTGCAAATGAGGTTAAACTTCCTCATTTCGGTTGAGAAGCGAAGCTACTAGTATAAAATCATGTGCATGGCGGCCATTTTGTTTGCTACCCGAAGTCTTCCGAATGATCTAAATAAGGAAATCGTCGGAAATCTGAGCCACATCCCTCGCTGTCGGCATGCGCTCGGGGCTGGCTCGGTGGAAATCGGAGGCTGTGGCGTCAGGACTAGGTTTATTTGCATGGCTCGGGAAGCCACCGCGGCTTGAATCGCAGCGGGATTTGGGCGCCGGGCGGGTCAAACAAAGGGAATATGAAGTTGTGAGGACCATAGTTTTTTTTTCATTCTTCAAATTGCAGATTGTGTAATTTTTATCCTGAAATCTTGAAAATCTATCTGCAAATTGCAGACTGAAGACGGGTATTTAGAACACTGAATACATGAAGTGTGCGGGGGGGCATGATGTCGATCACCGGATCATGATTTTTTTTCGCGTTGACCCTGATTCAACCCTAAAATAATACTCGAAGAGAACTTCAAAAGTCATCTTTTACTAATCATATATAATTGTTTACATTATATCATCTGATCAACCTGATCCATTAAAAATTGTCAATGGAAAATACCTTGCCAAACAATGCAATACCTATTTAA
>NW_017803854.1:2318943-2345419 GCF_001625305.1 Branchiostoma belcheri | reverse complement strand
GGTACTTTAGCATCCCGAGTCTCTGTCGACAGAGACTAGAATCGTGACCCTAAGATATTTGCTTGTGGACCAGCTTTGATGAGCACAATCTCTGACGGTTGTATCGCTTAACACAGAACACTACTGTCACGTTTATTATATAGGGCGTGGAATGTGGAGAAATCTGACTACAGTAAACCTCGTCTACTTCGAGCTCTGGGGAGGTGTTACGGAAAGGGGTGGATTCTCCTCGGCATACCCCTGGTCATTGAGGTACAATTAGTATTTTTGTTTACCCTCGCAGAAGTAAAACATTTTGCTTTTGTTTCTTCTTCTCCAAACTGTACCGGACGTCTATCATCATGCTACTGGTGCTGTAGCAGACACCTTGTGGTGTTGGGTCACATTATGTAGCAAGTGGTAGGACAGAGTTTTTAGGGGCTCAGCAGGGGCACCATATACACCAGCAGTTTGTTAGTCTAGACCATATGTTTGCTTTACAACTGTTGTCTTCATTTATTTCTAGTTCTTCTTCTTGATATGGAAGCGTTGTACTATTTTGGGTGACTGTGCTGTGGGTTTCTGTATCTGTTTGTACGTGCTAACTATAGCAATCAATGACCAAACGTAATAATGGCAATATCGGCCGTTAACATTCTAGATATCCCTGTCATATTTACATTAAGTCTTGTCACAGGAGACCATGAAGGTCGCCCAACCCCTGCTCATGAGCCGTCTCATCCTGTACTTCTCTCCCGGAAGTCACGTGACGCTGACGCAAGCCTACCTGTGCGCGTTCGGCATCAGCGCATGCGCCCTGCTCAGCGGCATGCTGCATCATCAGATCTACTTCTCGACTACGCGGTGGGGCTGGAGAAAGAGGGTCGCCTGCTGCTCGATCATATACAAAAAGGTTGTGCATCATGTTTACCTTCGCAGAAGAAGAACATTGTTTTTGCTCTTTTTCCTCCCTTCTAATGCAAACAAAAAATGTCACTGACCTGGACTTCAAGTCTGTCACCATGGTAACTGGTGCTGTGGCAGACACCCTGTCACATTATCATTATGTAGCAGGACAGAGTTGTTGAGGCTGGTCACTATATATATATATGAATTGTATTTGAGTAAGAATAAACAGAGCAGTAGTTTAATTGTCGAGCTAGTCCATCTCCATATGAAGGTACGTAAACTCTATGTATTTCCTTTCCCAATGTTACATGGAGATAGCTACCAACATGAAAATGTAGGCATTGTTTTTGGTCTGTCTGCGTGTGTGTCTATGTGCGCGCCTGTATCTGTGAAAAAACATGACGACGGTTTACTTTACTTTCCCACCAGGCATTGCGACTCAGTAACGCGGCTCTGCTCAAGACCACGACTGGTCAGATCGTCAATCTCATGTCCAATGACGTCAACAGATTCGACCTCGTGAGTTCGTGACTATTTCTCAAAAATAATTAAAATTGTATGATTTGATTGAGTTTTAATAAAACACCCCCTGGTGTTAACAGTAACCCCTGTCCACTGACGTATAACTATCTATTAAACCGCCGACAAAGCTGAATAAACTGTTTGATGAATGAATATCGAATTTCTTCATTCACAACCATTGCACCGATTCTAGTGAATACCGGTTCACTGTGCACGAAAGCTAGGTGTTACTGCTAACAATGTAGTTCCAAACGTAAAGTAATCATGATATCTAATTCCCCGATGAATATAACGTAAAGGCGGTCATCAAAACGTCGGTTCTTGTTAAACAAGGGGGTGTGAATAAAGAACTTCACTATTCAGTCATTCATCAACCTGATGAAATCATTGATGTATGTTTGATGTTTTTGGTGCGATAGGGTTTCCAATTTATTCACTACCTTTGGATCGGACCGGTACAAGCCATTGTCATCAGCGCTATACTTTGGGGAGAGCTGGGACCATCATGCCTTGCCGGCCTAGGGTTCATGCTCTTTCTGTTTCCCGTTCAATCGGCTATGGGGAAACTCTTCAGCAAGTTCAGGTACAGCCATTTCTTGAAATGTCACAAATACAAGTTACACTACACATGAACATACGGATTTTTTTGACAAAAACATGTGCTAAAAGGTAAAGGTAAGAAAACTATTTATTCTGTGCCTGTAACGATACAAAATTTCAAAGTAAACAGATCTATTGTATGTTTGGTCCCTGAGTTGGAATCGCTTGTCTATGACATTTACAAAAGTAAGTTAGCTATTCAACCAATGTGTTTGTAAGATAGCCTGCGTTTTGATTGACCATTTTGATTGCTATGGGATATTACGGTCCTACACTCCTACTGCACCGTTGACAAATTTCCTTGCTGTGATAGGTCGACGTCACAATGTGATGGTTCTAAGTTCATAATTGACCAGTATCTCCTTGTCGTGATAGGTCGCAAACGGCTCATCGCACGGACGAGAGGGTGCGGACCATGAGCGAGATCATCTCAGCGATGAGGGTCATCAAAATGTACACTTGGGAGGAACCGTTCGGCACACTGGTCAAGAAACAGCGAAGGTAGGTTTGGTTTGCCTTTTCTACTTGTGTATACTACGTACGCGTAGAAGGTAAAGGTCCCATATCCTTTTTTAGCCAATCAAGCCACTGTGTCTAGGGTGCAGTATTGGAAGGCAGAGCCCTTCCCTCCCCACTCCCTTCTACCGCCTTTTACGTGCACAACAGAAGTAAGGTACGATTTTACACATGGTGGAGAGTGTAAAATGATACCTGTTCCTAGGAAGGTCTGGGATAGAAGGACTCCAACCAGTGATGGCAGGATTTCTTGCCTACCAGTCGAACTAAAATTACACACGTGCACACATACACACACAAAAGTACTTTTGCATCGGCCGGGAATCGAACCCGGGCCTCCCGCGTGGCAGGCGAGAATTCTACCACTGAACCACCGATGCTGATACAAATATGCATGCTTTGCCACTTGTCGTGCATACATTTCATTTTTTCATTTTTATTTATTTATACAGGTTAGCATATCGCCATTTTGGCGCTGTTCAAAGCTCCCTGTGTCATACATACATAACAAAACATAATAAAAGGTAAATTGAGTACAAGCAAAGGGTAATGATAAAAGAAACGGAACAAACTAATACATTACATAAAACATACGAAATAGATATGACAAATGATATAAATAATAATGGAACTGAATTTGCATATCAATGTCTAAAAGCAAAATGGAAAATTAACAACAAATTATATTAACTGTTGAGTAAAGAAAATGTAGTCTTGGTACCTCATCGTTACCTGAATGTCTAACCTTCATTGTACGTAATGCCCATCTGTTTTCTGTGTTTATTGTAGACGGGAGGTACAGAAAATAGCCAAAGCCGTCACGTCCCAAGGGTTGAACTTGGCCTTTTCTTACATCTCCGTCCGCGTCATCTCTCTGCTGGCCTTCGTGACGTACACGTTGCTGGGAAACACCGTCACCCCCTCCAAAGTCTTCACGGCGATCGCCCTGTACAACGTGCTGCAGTTCACGCTGCTCAAGTTCGTCCCCCTAGCGGTGCAGTTCCTGTCCGAGGTGCTGATTGCCATCCGCAGGATACAGGTACCGTTTCGCGTTTTCTGGCAACGCCTCAGGGGCGGTGATATTTATAACGCCTCAAGTTCGTCCCCCTAGCGATGCAGTTCCTGTCCGAGGTGCTGATCGCCATCCGCAGGATACAGGTACCGTTTGGCGATCTTTATTGGCAACGCCCCAGGGGCGGTGACGTTTTTACTCCTCAAGTTCGTCCCCCTAGCGGTGCAGTTTCTGTCCGAGGTGCTGATCGCCATCCACAGGATACAGGTATACAGCGCTCTTTATTGGCAACGCCCAAGGGCGGTGACATTTATTACTCCTCAAGTTCGTCCCCCTAGCGGTGCAGTTCCTGTCCGAGGTGCTGATCGCCATCCACAGGATACAGGTACTGGTACACTTTATTGGCAACGCCCCAGGGGCGGGGGCATTTATTACTCCTCAAGTTTGTCCCCCTAGCAGTGCAGTTCCTGTCCGAGGTGCTGATCGCCATCCACAGGATACAGGTACTGGTACACTTTATTGGCAACGCCCCAGGGGCGGTGACATTTATTACTCCTCAAGTTTGTCCCCCTAGTGGTGCAGTTCCTGTCCGAGGTGCTGATCGCCATCCACAGGATACAGGTATGTACCGACGCTCTTTATTGGCAACGCCCCAGGGCGGTGACGTTTTACTCCTCAAGTTCGTCCCCCTAGTGGTGCAGTTCCTGTCCGAGGTGCTGATCGCCATCCACAGGATACAGATACAGGTACTGGTACTCTTTATTGGCAACGCCCCAGGGGCGGGGGCATTTATTACTCCTCACGTTCGTCCCCCTAGCAGTGCAGTTCCTGTCGCCATCCACAGGATACAGGTACCGCGCTTTTTATTGGCAACGCCCCAGGGACGGGCACATTTATTACTTTCGCTAAGTAGCGTTCGTGTGTGTGTGTGTGTGTTTGTGTGTATGTGTGTGTGTATGTGTGTTTATGTGTTTATGTGTGTGTCTGTGTGTAAGCACGATAAGTCAAGAAGGGTTAGATGGATTATATCGATATTTGGTAGCCTGGCCTGGCCTTAATGGGACCTCAACTTTGATTAGATTTTGGTCCCCCTGGCAGCTTGTTTCCTCTGCGACAGTGGCATCATGTGTAGACCACTACTAGTATTCAATTAACCAGTTTACTGCTACTACTCATGCGCTACAACGTGTTTTCTTCGCGTTTCTTCGACAGGACTTTCTCTTGTTGGATGAAGTGAGTCAACTGGCTATATCAGACACACCGGAAAAGAATCAAGATGTACACCCTACTTCAGACAATATTATCAGAAAGGAAGCAAAGAACGCGGAAGGTTTCTTGAACAAGGCATTTACTACCGACGCACATGACGGAAAGGATCCGGTCCATCCACCTAAGTTTTCAGGAAAGGCAACGTCAGATGATGCTGAAGATAAAAACTACAAAATTTCATCATTGGACATCAGTCCTTCAGTCGTGGTGTCTAACCTCTCGGCCAAATGGGATGAGGTACTCACAACATTCTTTGATTTGCTCTAATCAACATATTAAATTGTATTTTTTCCGCCTGATTGGTTGAATGTTTATTTGTTTGCATATTTGAATTTATCGAAAGGGAATGAATGAAAGGGAGGGCAAAACAGGTGCACACGCACCTTTACAGGTTGCCCTTCCACACAAAAACAGCAACAATAGAACAATACATCACAAAGTCAACGGTAAATGTACAGATCTGGCCATGAAATGCTTAAGCATAATTTGGATATTGTGAACGTCTATATGATGTCCATTGAATCATTTTCGTTGTGCCACCGATGTCAGAGTGATGAAAGAAACATGTCTTTCTTTCTTTTGCAGTCCAAAGAAGTGCAAACCTTGAAGAACGTGAACTTCAGGGTCAAGGATGGACAGCTGTTTACTGTTGTCGGGTCCGTGGGGTCTGGAAAGGTATGATGATTGTTTTGGTCAAAGTTTCGTATTTTCTCGTAAACTATGGGGACGTGAGCTGTGCGAGAGTGTACGTGGTAACCAATAAGAGAGAAGTATTGCATCTGGGGTCTCGGTATCTTATAATTGCGTACTTGGTACAAGGCTTTGTTGAACAACTACGCTTACGTTTATAGACGAAAGTTTTACCATGTTATATCTGGACATGATACTCCTTGCATCATAGTCGTCTCTTCTAAGTGTGATACTGGGAGAGTTGCCGGCGTCGTCCGGGGAGGTCAAAGTTGACGGGAGAGTGTCGTACGCCTCTCAGCAGGCCTGGGTGTTCTCTGGTACCGTCAGGCAGAACATCGTCTTCGGCCACCCTTATGACCACCTCAAGTACTGGAAAGTCATCGACTGTTGTGGACTAAGCAAGGTATTTTGTTCGTTCCTGGGAGATGATATATTGTATTCATTTTCAAAGAAGTGGACAAAAATATTCTAAAGGCCTATTATTGTGGTAATAGTCAATGTAGCAAATAAAAATCTGCATTCACCCACATAAAATCCAAGTACATGGACCAGTGCAAGTTAGGTTGCAGGTAGACATCAGAACTACCTGCACAGCTCCAGTTTTACCGGCGCTAACCTGCCTATATGCAGGTGGTGTTTTGAACCTTTAAATGTTTTGTATAATGACGTGAATACTTGGATATGTCCCAGGATCTGGAAGTTTTTCCAAACTCAGACCTGACGCTTGTTGGTGACCGCGGCATCACTCTGAGTGGAGGACAAAAGGCGAGGATCAATCTAGCACGGTACTTACTCATGATTTACTAAACGATGAGGTTATCAAAAGCCTCCGCAAACAGAGTTTTTCTTTAAAGCACCTTCTTCTAATCATTATTGTAAATTTGTCACTGATTTTGAATATCTATTTTCCCTCTCACGCAAGACAACACAAACATCTTTTTACATGCTGCCATTCTGCCTGACAATCTTCTCCGCCCATGTGCTGTCAACCTACTCTCATGTTAACTCCATTTCCTGAGCCTGATTCTTTTTACCTCCCGTCATTCTGCCTGTCAATCCTCCCACCCCAATGCTGTCATTCTTAGGACAAACCTACTCGCAAACTCAGCTCAAAGATCAGACATTCAAAACTATTCCACTGTGCCCAGTCAAACAGTCTTCTAATACAGCAGTGTCTATATATTTTTCGCAGAGCTGTGTACCGAGATGCTGATATCTACGTTCTGGATGATCCACTCAGTGCAGTGGATGCCAAAGTGGGAAGGCACATTTTTGAGAGGTAAAAAACAAACAAACAAACAAACAAACAAACAAACACACGTACAATGTTCAAACTTCATCTGTGTTGGTAGAGTTGCACAGTCGAACATTTGGGTAAGTCCAATTTCTTGTGTTTTGCTTGAAAGTCCTTAAAATTTCCCCAATAATGCGTATCTACATGTACATCCTTCCAGATGTATACAGGGAATGTTGAAGAAGAAAGTGAGAATTCTGGTGACTCATCATCTGCAGTATCTCGTCAACTCTGATCAGATTCTAATCATGAACGAGGTATTGTTTTGTCCTTGCTTTTTGTTAAAAAATGAATTTCAAGTTGGAATGTCGTCTTCTGGCCTTTTTCAACATAGAGAATTTATCCTTCTTGACAAACACATGAAACACAATTGTAAGACATGTTTCACATGTATGTTTCAACCACAGGGCAGACAGCTTGCTGTTGGTACTTACCCAGAACTAGTTGAACAAGGGTTCGTCTTTTCCGACCTGATTCACACGAAGAAAGAGGACGGGAACCCAGTGCTCCCGTCCAAACGGCTCGTTCGAAGACAAAGCTCGATCAGAAGAGGTGTGGTCGAGGCCGTGGATACCATAGATGACGAGGTTCTCTGACGTGTTTACCTTGATTATTTGTACCTTTGCAGAAGGAAAACATTATTTTATTGCTCTGTTTCTTCTTCATCTTCTCCAGATAAGAAAAGTCAATGACCTGGACCAGACATCTGATTGTCATATTGCAGGCTGGTTCTAGCTACTTATTCAGGGTCCAAAAAATTAAGGGCTCCTCGTAGAATTTTGTGGCTATTTCAAACGGTTCAAGTATGAAGCAATAACAAAAGGTGCTAAGAAATGGCAGTAAATGTCTTTTTTGTATTGCCACTGAAATTAAATTGGATAAACTCATTAACTGTTATGCATTTCTATCCATTAAAATATACGGTTGATCAATTTTAACAGCCAACCGAAGACTCAGTCCCAGAGGAACCGGACGAGGATCGGTTTGAAGGCAGCGTGTCACTCCGGGTGTACTGGGACTATCTGACGGCAGGGTTCGGGAAGTTTGGCCTGCTGCTGTCCTTGGTACTGAACGTCGTGTATCAGGTGCGCAACGACAAAGTAGTGTACAGTAATCCAAACAACGGTCTTATTCTCTTTCCTCGTAAGTCTGCCGATGTGTCAAAGATAAACGTTAACTCACTGATTGGAAGATGAACGTATCAACAAGAATATAAAAAGGCAAATTCTCGGCATATCTATCTGTAGCAATGGGCAATGAAATACAAACTGTGAAGAAACAACCTGATAGATTATCAGATCGTGCAACAAGACTTGCCAAGCTTTGAAAATGTTTAATTTCAAATCTTGCTTTTTGTCAATCTTTATTTTCCAGGGCTCCTACGTGTTTACGGATTGGTGGCTTGCACATTGGTAAGATTTATGCCGAAATAGGAAATTCATGGGACAACATTTGGTGTTTGCCTTAATTATTATAGTTTTTGGAGATTTCGAAATTTCTTGCTATCCTAGGTGGTCAATTATCTAAGTTGAAACTGTATTATATAGTATCATCTTTGTTTCTTACTCAGGGCGGCAAAAGAAGAGGAATATCTAAACACGAGAACAAACCATTCCAGCGCTCAGAACATATCTGAGAAAGAGACAATCCCACCGACAGTGGTGGACAGCAGTTTTTACCTGTACGTGTTTACTGGAGTTACCGTTGCAGTCGTGGTGCTGAGTACTGTGCGCACGCTCTTCATGTTCTACAACTGCATCATGGCGTCTCACAACCTGCACAACAGCATGTTTCACGCCATCATCAGGACACCGATTCTCTTCTTCGACACAAATCCAGTCGGTGAGCTGATAGAAAATTACTTCAAGGAACCCAAATAGATTTAAGGGCAGTGAAAATTGATTTTCAAATACAATTTCCGGTTTTCCATTTATTTTAATGTGAATGTCGTAATGAATTCGCGATGTGATTGAAAAAATTCTGAATTTTGAAACTTTACTTCACAGGTCGCATCCTGAACCGGTTTTCGAAGGACATGGGGCAGCTGGATGAGCAGTTACCGTGGCAGTTTGTGGAGTTTGTGCAAGTAAGTATATTTCAGAAAGGACTACTCGCGTTTTGCAATGGTTGGAAAACTTTTTATTGTATCAGAAGTTTCATCGATTAATTTCTGCGCAATCTTCAAAGGGATACGCAATAAGTGATGTCCCAAACTTTGTTTCTTCTTCTTCTTCTTTCGTTCCAAACAAATAAGATCAGTGACCTGGACCAGGCGTCTGTTACCATGGTAACTGGTGCTGTAACAGAAACGTCAGTTCTTGTTAAACAAGTTGTTGTGATTAAGGAATTTTGTTATTCAATTGCATCCGTTTTCCTTTCTATATTTTATCACCGTCCCTCCTAGTACACGCTGCTGACCGTTGGAGTCGTTTTACTAGCTGGCGTGGTCAACCCCTGGGTCTTCATTCCTGTCGTGCCCCTACTTCTCATCTTCCTCTACCTGCGGCAGTACTTCTTAGCAACGTCCAGGGACGTCAAGAGGCTGGAAGCCACAAGTAAGGTGGCCTAATGCCACTGCAATGGCCTAATGTTTAGAGTGTTAGCTTTGCATTAGAGAGGTCACGGGTTCAGACCCCGGGATACCATAGACCATGCATTAAACTGGTAAATCTCAGCTTATGACTAGCACTCAGATATTCAGTGGTTGGTTTTGTCGCAGCCTGCTTGATTTTTTTCTGACAGCAAAATCGTGCAATGACCTACGACGAAAGTGTCCACGCAGTAACCAAAACACACAATATAGATTTGTAGGATCCTACTAATACTGCTAAAGTTATAAGATTTTATCTACGGTCGTGGGGAATCCACCGAAAGAAATCCAAATCATACATTTTCTTCACATCTTCAACATGTCGTTAACCTACGATTGCAGCCCGGAGCCCAGTGTTCTCCCATCTCTCCGCTACTCTACAAGGACTGACGACCATCCGAGCTCTCGCCGCCGACAACATTGTGCTACGGGAATTCGACGCTCACCAGGTAGGGACCATTCGCAGTTTTGACACAAAAACTTCAGACTTTTGGAAATTATGTTTACCTTTGCAGAAAGAGAACATATTGTTTTTGCTCTGTTTCTTCTTCTCCAAAAACGAGGTCACTGACCTGATTCAGTAACATTGTCATCATGGTAAGTGGTGCTGTAGCAGGCACCCTAAGGTGCTGGATTACATTATGTACTCGTACCCAAAAGTGAAGAAGCAGCAATTCAGTATATGCTTGGTGTGTAGACATGGATGTTCGTGAGCTTGATGTTTTAAACATACCAAATCATAAAGACTACGTACTTTTCTTTAGGATCAGCATTCGGAAGCCTGGTTCCTGTACCTCTGTACCACGCGATGGCTGGCGATCCGGCTGGACCTGCTGACGGCGGCCTTTATAACGTCTGTGACGTTCTGTAGTGTGCTTGCAGCTAACAGTGAGTGTGGACATCAGTCTTTAAGCCTTACGTATACTTTACAGGAATGAATTAATAGCAAAATTCTTTATTCACAACAACTTCTTAAACAAGACCCAACGTTTCGTTGACTGTCATCTTCACCAGAGCCATAATTGTCCACAACTGTAAGGGCAGAGGTTGTAGAGGTTGTCGTCTTAGTGAAAATGTTATAAACTTTATTCCAAAACAAGGGTTACACAGAGGTCAAATTTTCAACGACCACTGTCGTCTTCATCAGGATAATGAACGACCAATCACTTCCGAACGTAATCTCGCGAGAGTTACAATTAACAGATGCGTGACCTTATTCACACGAGACTTTACGTATACGTGACGTCAGCAATTAATCAAACGTGCCAGGGAGTTTATATCGTCTACCATCTCTGTTAAGTGACGGTGTTCAAGTGAATGTGTCCATGATAACGACGTCTATACTAAATGTAAACAATTTCCCAGGTTTAGACGGAGGGCTGGTTGGTCTGACTGTGTCATACGCCATTGTCGTGACTGTGTTCTTCCAGTGGACCGTGAGGCTCAGTACGGAAGTGGAGACCATGGTGAGATAACGCTCGTTTTTTGGCGACGCCACAGGAAAGGAGGCATTTTTAACTCGGGACATTGCAGGACAAAAAAAGCGTATTGATCATCGACGTGGCATCTCTAATAAAAACTTAATACAGAAGGAAAGGCCATTTCATAAGGGGATTGGTTTGAAAATAGTAATGTTATTATTCTGTTTTGGCCATGAGTCGAGAGCAATACCAATATTATGATTCTTGATATGTCCCTGTATGCACGTTTTATCTGTATTGACTTATTATCTGAAAAATGGCAACATGCGTGTTTAATACGTCACATGCTGTTATTCCATGTTTATGCCGTGTCAATCTTTCGACCCTGCCAGATGACCTCAGCGGAAAGGGTTCTGGAGTACACCAGACTTGACCCGGAAGTAGAACCGGAAACGAAGGTCCACCCGCCGGCCGGCTGGCCTCAGCACGGCTCCATCGCACTACACAACGCCTCGTTTTCGTACTCCAAGGACGGGCCTGACGTTTTGAAGGAACTCAACGAAACGATTGCCGCTCAAGAGAAGGTTTCCGTTGATACATATCGTAAACATTTACCTGCTTTTTTCGTATGCATATTCAACACATCTGTAGATGCTCAAGGGCAAATAGAAAATGATGTCATATGCCATTTCTTATGTTAACTAAGGTCGGGATCGTTGGCAGGACTGGAGCAGGGAAGAGCTCGCTAATGCATATGCTGCTGAGGATGGCTGAGATGAAAGGAGGAATAAGGTTAGAAAGTCTTCTTCACATCTGTTTTCCTCGAGCTCGTTCAGTTCTGCACGCCGGAACAAGAAAATATTGAAACGCACATGGTCGCTGGTCGCATTGCCTCTGCCCAGAGGCGTTGCCAAGAATTCATCAAGTAAGGGGTCGCTTTTCACATTTATTGAATGTAAGCTTTGCTGTTCATCTACAAAATGTGACTCTTTGCACTATTTTCGTACTGATTATCATATCATATTATTGTTGCAATGTTAACAAGAATTCGGAGACTTCAGGCAGACAGACAGACAGACAGACAAACACACGCATACACGGAAAGATATTTTCAGATATTGTCACACAGTGCTATGTGCTATGTACGTACCACGAATCTACTTATACATTTAGGAAACATTGCGGTTCCACGTGCGCTTTTCTTTGCCTGTAGTATCGACGGTGTTGACATCTCGACGCTCGGGTTGTCCGACCTGCGGAGCCGGATCAGCGTCATCCCGCAGGACCCTGTCCTGTTCTCCGGGAGTCTCAGGAAGAACCTGGACCCGTTTGACCAGTACACAGACTCGGAGCTGTGGGCCGCTTTGGAGCAAGTGAGAATCCGATCCTGAATGTCTATTACGTACAATACAGGTGGGGTTGCGTGGCGTAACGGCAGAGCATTCGGCTCAGAACCAAGAGGTGCCGGGTTCGAATCCCACCAAGCACCAACATTGTGCCCTTGACTTTCCTCACTTTGCTCAGCTGAAAATGAGTATGCCAGAATGATCATTATCATGATCGTGGGCATTAAAAAGAAAACCAATTGGAAGTTCAGCCAATGATAGCTTCGCCTGGCAGCGGTTCAGCCAATGATAACTTCGTAATTAGCGGTTCGACCAATGATAGCACGGCAGCAAGCAGTCCAACCAGCAGCAACATGTCCATCAGATTTGCATTTTTATGTTTTATTTTGCATTTTAAAAAGTTTTGAGGGTTCGAGAACATGTCGTTGACTACACAATCACAAATGAAAGTGTTCTACTTTTATCCACCTCAGGTCCAGTTAAAGCATGTTGTCGGAGAGCTGTCGATGGCACTTGAAGCAGAATTGGCCGAATGTGGGACTAACTTCAGCGTGGGCCAAAGGCAGTTGGTTTGCCTGGCCAGAGCGCTGCTGCGGAAGACAAAAATACTGATCATTGACGAGGCCACTGCTAATGTGGACCCTAGGTCAGTCATTTCATATACATTCGAACAACAGTCTCTAGGGTTAGCTCTGTGCAGTACCGTTTGAGCGATCACAACTATGTGGGCTTCGTAGTGAGTTTTGTTACACCAGCATCTTATTAAGTTGCATTCCAAAAACAAAACAAGAAATGTCAGAATTCAGAATTCCAGTTGGTATGTTGAGTTTTCGTGACCTTCAAGTTCACCCCACTTCCTGTGTCTGGCCTTTTGACCTCTTGTCAGTTTGCCTGTCAATCTTCCGTCACCCACGTGCTGTCAACCATGTCGTACAGTCACCGCATTGTTCGCAAAAGCCCCCCGAAGAAGCATCGGATGGTATGGTCAGACTAGCTATAGTCTGCAAAATCCAGTCTTCTTAGCTTTACGTCGATGAAGGTTAGACATCCAGGTAATACGATACGCCAAAAAACAGTTACTCAAGCAACTGGATATGATTTCAAAATCATATCCAGTTGCTTGAGTAACTGTTTTTGGCGCTTCTTAGCTTTAGTTCGCTTCCAACTGTGATATCGTCACTACCGCTTTGGCGTTTGGCGACCGTTGAAAGCAGACTGAATTCCAGGCTGGACTTACGAGACCATCTGATCTGATCTGTTTTATTTTCCTGTCTTGCAGAACCGATGAGCTGATCCAGCGGGTGATCCGATCCCGATTTGAACACTGTACCGTGCTGACGATCGCTCACCGACTCAACACTGTTATAGACTCAGGCAGGATCATGGTAGGCAAAGTACAAGCACATGAAACCTACAGTCCTATTACCTTTGTCAATAATATTTTTCGTAGCGTTTGTCTGTCTGTCTGTATATATGTATGTATGCAGTTTAGCAAGATAACTCAAGAAGCTTAAGCTTTTGATCAATTGTCATGAAACTTGGTAGGAGGGGTAGGTCTTGATGTTAGATTTTGGTCGTGATTTCTGTGTTTTTGACGCTAGGTAATTGACGACGGCAGAATCGTGGAGTTCGGAGAACCGTACCGTTTACTGGAGGCAGGAGACAGCGGGAGGTTCGCGCGTCTCGTGGCGGAGCTGGGCACGGCGGAGGCCGCACGGATGAGGTCTACTGCGCGGCAGTGCTTCCAGAGGAGGCATGCTGAGCCCGAGACAGCGGACACCAGACTTTAGAACGTTTATGTGCCGGGACACCATTATGCAGATAGGGACGCCAACATGGAGGCAGACGCAGTTATTTGTATTTCAATGAAGTGAAGTCTTCAGTATCCTTTTTAACATATCATGTGCATACGTTGGATAATATTGATCTTATCAGATGGAGATGTATTGATCATTAAGTATCCAAACCATGTAGGTTTTGGTAAAATGTTTTTAAACATTAAAAGGGTCATGGCGGCCTAACAGGCATTGGGTTTCATGCGATTTAATAAACATGACAACGATAAAAGGTGAAAAGGAATTGAGGTATTCTTTTCTGTTGTCTTCACTATTTATGACTCTGAACATTTAACATCTACTGTAACAAAGAACAAAAATATACGGAATTAGAGACGTCTTGTCATAATTAATTTCTACCTATAGCGTGTCTAAGCAGAAGGAAACATTGTTTTTGCTCTGTTTCTTCTTCTAGAAAATAATGTCAATGACCTGAACCAGACGGCTGTCACCATGGTAACTGGAGCTGTAGCAGATACCCTGCTACAGCTACATTATGTAGCACTGAGTTGCAGGACAGAGTTGGAGGCCGGGGCTGGCCACCATATATATGAATGCTTTTGTCCATGAGAAAGAATAAATGGAGCAGTAGTTTGTTAGGCTAAACATCTCGCATTTGCTTCGGAAATGTCACCATTCTAGTCCAATAAAACCTTACCAATAAAACAACTGTCATTAAAAAATGATTTCTGAATAAACGTCAATCCCATGACCAAACAGGGAACAAACTTCGTGGTGCCTGATTAGTCTGTCGGTTCGGAAGTAGAAATATATATACATATATATGTATATACGTGCATACCGTCACAGTCTGAGCACACTCGGTCCCGCGTCATGGCGGTGAGATCGCGAGTCCGGCTGCTCGTCTTTCAGGCCGTTGTTTCGGTCGTGCTCGCAAGCGTGGCTGACCAAGACAACAGTACGTCTGCGACTGCTCACGGCCATGGCACAGCTGCCGCGCAGTGCCCCGCCCTAGGAAACGCTCGGTACTCTTCGGAAGAGGCCTTTAGGCAGGGGTAAGTTTGTCTGCATGTGGCGGAAGGCCAGTCTCGAACATTCTATCATTGAATGGCAACTGCTGTCGCATCTGGTAGTAGTTGTATCATGGTGTAACATCAATTTTGCTTTGATCATAACGACATTTTGTCCCTTTTCAATGTTAAATTCGTCATGCGATTTTGATGCGGTAGAAGTTTCAAGCTGGCTGTGAGAGAACCAGCTAAGACAGCCTATTCCACAAGAAGCTAGTAGAATTGTAAACGACCCAAAAATGTCGTCAACTTGCAAGAATATCGTACGAAGAATGTAGTACTCTATAAAATCCCACCGCACATATCGCGAGTCTCGCCTGCTAACACCAACTTCCATCCGACTGAATTCTCCAGAGACTGGCGGTACCTGTTTCCTCGATCCGACGTCAGGTCCCTACCGACACGCCGGCGAGTTTCCGACACGCACCCGGACGTATGCCGAGTTCTGGCACGCGCCGCCCAGGGTAAAGACATGCTGAACAGCGTCAAGGCTGCGATGCTCCAGAGGCAAAAGAAAGAGGAAGGTATGTCATTTTATAAGATGTAGAAACGCCTGCAGTAGCTGCGGCATTGTTTCGCATCTCAGGTAACATACCGTTGGACAGAACACATCAGTTTTGTACAGTGAGTAAAAGCTATGTAGCTACGGGAGACTGGACGGTACAAGGTTTGAACCTCACACCCTTTTCAATAAGTGTAGTGGGATCTTGCTTGAGGTGTGGCTATCCTAAAACTCGGGAATTGCGCTTTGCGTGGTATCCTAGAGGACGTCCTTAACAAAGCTAGGTACTCATTTTACCTGATTCCAAAATGTAAACTGGTGTTTAAGTGCTTTTCCCATTGGCAAAATATTGGGCCCTCTAGGGATTCTAACCCAGAACCTTTCACCAACAACTTTACCACAATTATCCACAGATTGTACATTGCATTTACTTTTCTGAGGGTTATTTCCATATGCGTTGTAGTAGTGCTTTACTCCGGTAAATATGTTGTCTTATCTGTACATTTAAATGACGACAAATGCTGTATCTACTTCAATATGTAACAGAAAAAAGCCACGATACATTTCTCCGAAAGCCACAATGTAAATGAATATTCAAAAGTTCAATGTAACTTCTTGCTAAAACGTGCCCAGAGAAAGCAGTCGTATGACGTATAATCTTAAAAACTAAAGTTTTGACCTGTCAGAATTTAAAAAAAGTCATCTAGGTCCAATGCTTTCATGTCGCAGATTATATGTAACTCTAATCATATCCTCGATAAACTACTCCACTTAGAGCTCAATTTTACCAAACATTATCATATTATCAGGATACTTCAACATCTAATTAAACAACGCAAACACTGTAAAATATGCGGCTTTGAAGGAGTAAGATTTAAAGCATGTCTTTCATTCAGAACTTGTAATGCAACTTTCCTCAGTTCTCATGGAGCAATATGTTTAACCATTGCTGTTACTCACTAGCTTTAGTCGAGTCTTGCCCAACTTGTTCTCAGAATTGTTTACGTCTCGATAGATGAAACTTTGCAGACCAATCTAGCCTGTACCCTTGGGGCCTGAGCTGTTCCACCCACCCAGCCAGACAGGATATGAACAAGGTGTATGCATAATTTGTTGCCGAGGTCCTTACATACGATTGTTGGGCAAGCCTCTCTGGCAAAATTACAATTAGGCCGTGTTGATTTGATTATATGGATGGCATCCACTGGGAATCCCAAAATGATTCAAACTGAGTGATGTGAACGTGCAAATAGAAAACAAACGACCGAAGGTGACCTAGCACGGACTCGGTGCGATTAAGTGGGTGGTACGTGGAGGAATTCAGGAAGTGGTATGATCAAATTGCATCATGCATGTTAATCTCCTCTACACTTCTCGAAAGCAAAATAAAAACCACCCCGGTTTTCTGTGAACTTGAAAATTCCCAAAACCCAAAATACTTCTCGAAAGTCTGAAATCTCCGATTTCCTGTCCCCACAGGTTGGATCGCCTACGTGTACGAATGCTTAGGAGACAAGAGTATGTCGACCAACTTAACGCAGTCTTACAGCTCTTATCCCATGGTGAGGCTTCTTCTGCACAACGACTTCTTCTGGCCGTGGATGTGCAAGTACTGGAAGGATCGCCAGGGGGCGTGGGGCCATCTGCCTGCACCCCTGCCCGAGACCCTGACCCACTTCGTCGCCTACTACCTGCAAGCTGCGAGCAAGAAGATCAAAGACGACCGGTCCGGCGAGGACGCGTTCATGATCTTCTCTTCGATGCACCGCGCGCTCGGCAACCTGCCGGGGGTCGACACCGTCGCGGAGGTCGAAGTCGCCGATCGGTCTTTGCCCGAACTTGAACTGGACCAGCTGAAGCTGTCGGCTACCGACGCCGCAGCTCTGGCCCTGCTGTTTCCCTACATGCCGCGCCTGAGGAAACTACGGCTCACCTACAGTATGGCATCAGCCGAAGCCTCTGGGAAGGTCATCGACCGACTGGACGAACTGGGCAGCCTCCAGGAGCTGTATCTTAACGGCAACGTCATCGGAGATGCTGGCATTGGCAAGCTGATGGACAAACTCTCTTCGCTCAAGGACTTGGAGAAGCTACACCTTAAAAGCACTTCTCTCACACCGGTGGGTGGAGCCACGATAGCCGAGAAGGTAGGTGCGCTGACAGGGCTGAAGGATATGGCTCTGAGCAACAACGAGCTCGCTGAGAGCCTGTCGTCCATGGGAGAAGCTTTTGCTCGGATGCCGAACTTGGAGATCGTCATCATATCCCCCGCGACGTGTTCAGAGGCTGCACTTCCTACCGTGGAGCGACAGATGAGAGAGATGATGCACAAGCACAAGTCCAGGGTGACGCCCGTGAAATCGAAGGGGAAATCGTTTGAGATGTATGACGGCGGGAAGTCCAAGGAATCCCAGGTTACTAAGTGGGAGGCGGTGAAGGAGCTGCTTAGCTCTGATCGTAACCGCACTGGTGTGTGGATAACTATCGAAAAGATTATACTGTGGGTGTGGATTAAGACTGTGTAGGATGCAAGGTTTTGGGAAGTATTGTGTTTGGTGGCTGAGCGATATGGGTTTGTGTATCTGTTTGTCCGGATAGAGTAGGTTAACAGCAAGTGGGTGAGGAAAGATTGACAGGCAGAATGACATGTCAAAAGGCCAGGCACAGGAAATGGGTGAATTTGAAGGTCACGAATACTCAAATGGTTACCGGAAGTCTGAAATCTCTTGTTTTTTCTTGCCATGAATGGCTTAGAGAATGCAATGCTATTAAGGCTAGCTCTGAACAAAGTTTGTAAGCAAGCGTAGAGAAAGTTTAGTCACGATTTTGTTTGTCCAAAGCACAGGCCAAAAAATGGCAATGACGTCAGTATAGTCACCCCTCTGTACTCAATAACATTTGGTGTCATCAACAAATGATATCGTTTGTACCGTGTGTAGGTCTGGCATTAGACGAAATACCACCATCAAAACATAAAGCTGTAAAACGAACAAGTTACCTAGTACCTTACAGCCTTTCATTTCAACGTGTATTGCCGTGAACGACAGCCGATATATTCTTAGATTGTGGACCTGCCTTTTCTGTAGCTTCAGTAGGAGGAGGGTATACAACAACTCTTATCTTGTGATTCTCTCTTTTAAATCAAATAAAATGGTAATCGTATGGAACTGAAACTCATTTGTTTGATGTGTACGGCGAGTGTGCTGTATACAATACCTTGGGAAAAACGATCAAAATTAAACAAACAAGCAAACAAATAATAGGGTCTTTGCATAATTCTCTGTAGAATCAAAACAACACAAAATACCAAGATGGTTAAAACGAAACAAAACAAGAACTTTCGAGTTACAGAACATTGTGTTTTTTTTAATTCAAGGCCCGTGTGGGAGACAAAATGTCTTCACACCTCAGTCACGCCATCTCTGGGAACGAGTTCCCTCCAGCACGATTTTCATGGGTATGAATCATGATCTTGTTCCCAGGAAGATCATGAAAAAAATTAACACACAGTCGTGGTTTCTAAAAAGGACACGCTCAAACGTGTTTTCGAACTGCATTCAAATCAGTGAAAATCAAGAAAAAACACTTAAAACTGCACAAATGCTTTATGCTAATGATTTGGCAGTTTGTCAATTAGTCATGAATACAAAGTAAAAATTTACTTACTTTACATATTTACTATGGACCTTTTTTCTGGTCATAATTTTGTACATTTCTTTTCCAACTAACCCGACCTTTTCCAACTAACCCAAACACTTCACTTGAAACTCTAAACTCTACATCGGCTGCTAAACCTTCGTTTGTTTCTAGGGAAGGCACAAATATTTGTGAAAAAAGTGACAGAGTATCCGCACACACTGCCAGCGCAAGGACAGACACAAGCCCGAGGGACGCCAGGATCCCCTCGGCACCGCTGTTGCCACTGAGGGCGGGGGCCCGAGGGTCGTTGTGGCCCGTCAGGACGTGAGTGTTGCACCTGTCCTCCGTGCAGCACAGTTTGCACACCTGTAAGAAAAGATGGCGGATATCCGTGAATAACTTGGTTAATCATAAGGTTGGTGAATGAATGTCCGAGTGTCTAAGAACGTAGATTCGCCCCTGGCACGGTCATGGATACGCGTGGGCAAGAGCGACTGGGCATGGTTCTGGATAAAGCATGGTTCTGGAAACGCCTGGACTATCCAGAGCCGAGCCTGCGTATGACTCTGTTCTGGATACAACGTACAGGGCCTTACCTTCTCCTGCCCGTCGGCTGTCATGCAGATCTCGTACTCCCAGTAGGCGGTGCAGGACGGCTGGCAGCTCCGCCTGTACCACACGTTCTGTCCCTTCTCCGATCCGTTCCACCTGGAGGGAAAGATAGAATCCACCGTGTGGTATTTCATACCTACCCGACAAAACAAACATTTCAATGCGAATTTGTGCGAAATGTTGAGAAAAATTGGTGTCCAAGAGCAAGAAAAAAATTGTAACAACATCAGTTCCGAAATTCGAATCCGGTATTCTAAGTTTCGAAAGCAGCGCACCCGACCGAAACGCGTTCGAATGGAACGTTCTATTCTATGGACATCCAACCTGTGGGAGGGCTGGGACTACAGGCTGGGACCGAGCTGACTAGTTACTAGTTACAAATTCTAAACCTACCCAGCATGCCCCGTCCTGACACTCCGTAGCAGTTTCCCCTATTCCGTTTCCCGTCATGCATTGCCGGTCCGTTCCCTCGCAGCTGTAACACACGGTGTTGTCTGGACCTGGAGCGGACAGAAAGTACGAAAGTCGGTTCTTAAATCTTGTCTCCAGTTTCTCTTCTCCAGTCTTTCTCCAGAGAGGGAAAGAGAATACACAAGAATACACAAAATACGTAACGCGGAGTGAAATTTTTTCTTACCTTCAGCGTACATTGTCGAGTTGTCCACGGTAGAGCTTCTGTGGAGCGTGGTTCCCGCAGTTGTCGCTGCAACAACGCAAGAACGATCACAAATCAAATCAAATCAAATCAACTTTATTGCTCAACAACTGTAGCTGGTACAATGTATGGCAAAGAAACAACAATGGTACATACATCAACTAATACTAAGATATAATTCTAACGAGCTAGTAATGATACTAAAGCTAATCTATTGTGTTTTCTTAGGAAGAGTATTATTACATTCTGTAATTCAGGGGATATATCAGTTATTTACAATCTGGTGTCACATGATGATAACGTTTCATTATTAGTTCATTATTAGACGAGATGAATAGCATTCCATTGTTGCATGGAATTTGAAGTTCCATTCAATGTCTCATATACGAGCATTTATTCGTTACATTGTGGTTGATATATAAATGTGCGTCTTACTTGTTCCTAGTGAACCTTTAGGGATTTCTTCAGCTTCAACCCATCGCACACCGGGGCAAGGCCTTACTATACATTTATTTCGAAAGATGTGGTGACTACACATGTGTGAGTTGTGACTCGCCAAACACGGGACCTCCATTTAAAGTCCTATCCGAGGGACATTTTCACCTGAAAGAAGTGCGGAAAGTCGTGTTAACTGCCTTTTCCAAAGGGCACAAGATCGGTGACATGGCAGGATCAAAACTTACCCATCGCCTGTGTTGTAGGCATAATTGGGCAGGTGATCACTCCGCTGTCCGGAGGGAAACACTCTCCGGTCTCCGGACACGCCAGGGAATCAGGCGGACAGAGGCTCCACTCCACCATGTAGCCGTGTCCGATAGGCTGGGAGCTCGGGGAGAAGGTCAGGGTCATGGTCTGTCCCTCCTCCGCGCCGATCGCGACCGGTCCGCCCCGCTCCCCACACTTGGTCGTGCTCCCGACCTGTCCGTTGCTGTCAGTGGTTGTTATCTGTGAGAGTGGAATATCAGTATGATGTGAGGAGATCCAATCGCCGACAAAGATGTACATTGTATTTCTCAAGACAGATAAATTTTGTACGACACATGGACGACTACAACATTACCTGAATGCTCCCTGAGCTGCAGGCGACGCCGAAGTCGCCCGTGAAGTTGGCCATGAGGACGGGGTAGCGTCCGTCCGAAAAAGGAGCCGCGGCCAGGGACCAGCTACAGTCCATCCCGGCGATGTAGAAGTCAGGGTAGTTGGGAGTACTCAGGTTGCCGGAGCCCGTGATGTTCTGGACGTCGCTTTGGCACCCTAGCCCTGTGAAGTAGAAATAAGACGTAAACATTTTCTGGGATGGTGTCAAGGTAGGAAATAAAGCTAAAGGAGGTTATATGATTACTTAGAATCGGTTTGTCGAAGGCAGGAATATAATTTTTTCTTCCTTAACTATTAAAGTATTTAAAGTGGGAGGAGAATTGTTAACCTCAATAAGTGGGGGGATTTACTTACTTTACTTAATTTTACGTAAATGAAAACAATGTACACGTACTAGTATTATTTTCTGCGCTGAAGGCCGGGTAGGGCCCCAGACCCTGCGCCAAGCACTCTTCTCCCTCGTCCGCCAGGTCGTCGCAGTCCTGGACCAGGTCGCACTTCCGGGACTGGTTGATGCAGGTGGCGGCGTAGTCGCAGGAGAACAGGTCCGGCAGGCACTCCACCGACCACTCCAGGTCAAAACCCGCGCCGCCAACGCTGCCGTCGGACCTGACGAATGCACGCGAGAGAGCGAGAGACTTTAGGCCCTGTTGATTTGATTATATGGATGACATCCGAGCGCGTTTCCGACCATACTGTACGAAACAGCTTCAAAATGAGCACATGTATGCTGTAAATTTCATAACGACACTTACGTCGTAGGTCAGCCATAAAATGAAATCAACATGGCCTCACAAGAATGGACGAGAGTGCACGAGAATGATTGTGGATGAGCGAGAATCGGTGGCCATGGAATTTATACCCTTATGAAACATGTCATGCTAACATAAAACTTAACAACAAACAAAAATATGCTAATTTAAAAGTACACGCGACATACCTAAATTTGATATATACGTTGTTCCCTGTGCTGGTTATCGGGGCTGGGAGTGTGTAACCGCAAACCTTGGCCAGGGAATCGGCAGTGGTGTCGGCACCATCACGAACCTATTAAAAAAACGCACATGGTTGGCAAACTTTTCAGTTTTAATTTTACTTTTTAATATTTAGATTTACTTGGCATTGTGGGAGGATTGACATAACAGGTGACTACCAACTTTTCAAGATGTCAACCCGATACCACAGCACGTGACGCATTTGCTTTATATTTATTGACAGAAAAAGATGATTTCAAACAGTTGCCACAATGTTCCATTTTCCCACCATTTAGAAGATATTTTAGCAGTATCAGACAGTAGTTGTATGTATCCAATAGCTTTTAAATTACCTTACGTTCTTTGACTCTGTACAAATAATTAGCCGTCGGGCATGATTCTGCAAATACAGGTATTATCTACGCCATTCGTAGATTTGGGAAAATGACAGCGCTGAGACGGAATTCGACCGGTTTCGACTTAATTTTTCTTTCTCAAGAAAGAAAAAGATCGTACCACTCCTCCTTTTATTAACATTTCTCTCTAGTACAGGGCGCTCCACTCGAGTTTAAGATATTGGCTAATCAGCGTTAATTATCTTGCCCTGGTTTAGGCTGGATTGCCATGATCTGTTCTAGTTCGCTGTGTATTGAGTACTATGCACTAGGTTAGGTTGTCATGACCTCAGTTGACAAACAGTATGACTTCATGAGAGGCATTATCTACATTTACCTTACCTCTAAGAAGTCGTGGCTACACTCTGCCCATGCACTCAGCTCGATGTCCAACGCAATGAAGACTATGACGATCCGCTTGCCTTCATCCACCATAATCTTCCACCTGGCGGAAACAATCGGAAACGCAGTCAATATGTCCGTAATTTGAATATTGGTTGTTTACAATATGACGATAATCACTCAAAGATGTTTACCTTCCTTTTCACGTGTACAAAAGAATCTAATACCCTTACATTCCGCCCTATAAATGAATTCAATTACATTCTAGGAGGAGATAAGCCTTACTGTGTAGAAATCGGCAATTGCACCAAAGGATGTTTTATCAACAGTTAATCATATGCTATGTATGTCAAGTTACGTATATACTTGTCATTCGTGTAAGTTCATTCAAATCTATCAATTTTATAATTCTGTTCGTCAGTATAGGGGTGCAAGACCTAACGAAAGTCGTTTTACTTTTCTTTGAGTCAATACAGTTTTTTTTTGTCTGACAGAAGCATACTGTACTCACGCGCAGTTAGAGTTATGTGGGTACATGGCCGGGTAGCCGGGACTGGATATGGTGCCAGACAAACCCTGCACCACCACCCTCTGCTGGCATCCTGTATAACAAGGGCACTCGCATATGTCAGCATAGGTAGGGCTCGCTCACTCACTCACTCACTCACTCACTCACTCACTCACTCACTCACTCACTCACTCACACTCACCCACTCACTCACTCACTCACTCACTCTCTCACACTCACACTCACACTCACACTCACACTCACACTCACTCACTCACTCACTCACTCACTCACTCACTCACTCACTCACTCACTCACTCACTAACTCATACACTCACTCACTCACTCACTCCTGTGCATACATGTGAGAAGAATTCCTAACCTTGATCCAGATTTCCCTCTGTAGTTGTTAGTGAAGAAGGGTTGGTGGCCGACAACACACGCAACCACACGGGTCCCGGAGCACACGATTGATTTGTTTGTTGTGTATAAAAAAACATGAACAAAACAAGCAAATCAATACAAAGTTAGGTAAGGACAACCTTGGCACGTTAGCTGTCACTTGCCTTTTTTTTAGGAAATAGCTTTAGTAAATTTGTGTTACACAAAATAAAGGAAACAAATTGGGTATAAGGTCTGTAACAGAGGCAGATATTTCAGCGTGCGTAGTCCAGTGACCCAAGGGGTGTGATCGACTTCCGCCGGCTGATGTCAATGAGGCCAAACACGCACGCTACTGGAAAGGGTCGCAGTCCTTAGGTCCGGTGTCACACAGTGTTTCTGTCGTATTTGTTGATCGCTGGAAGGCTGACAAATTTAAAATCGCCAGATAGTCGAGCAATCTCCGTTATCAAGTTGAACTTTGCGACTGGCGAGCATTTGACGACCACTTAAAATGGCGCGATGAATGAGAGAACACTGGTCGATTTTCTTACAGTGTGACTCGGGTAGTATTAAAAGACTGTACTCGTCGAAAAGAGCTGGTGGAATTTACCCGGCACAATAAACCTTTCTATATACGGCTCAAGACGTCTGTCGTCTCTTCCACCACCGGTGGAAGATTAGCTCTTCGTTGAGATCACTTTCACTGTCTCATCACTTAAGTGAGAGGCATTAATGTAGTGTCTAAAATGTCTTTTCGTGATCACGTAAAAACCCATATCCAGTTGTTGGGTTTATTTTGTATATTATAAGGTACCGGGATGTCAGAGAGATATTTCATACGGCTTATTCGGATTTAATGACATATGCAAAATTCATTCAAAGATCTGCCTTTTCTGTGCAAAAATAAATGCACTGGATAAAGTTCGTCGCACAAGTTACCACAAAACCAATAGAATTACTCGAAGAGAGTTATTCGAGTCTGGCTTTAAAAGATTGCTATCAAGCTATTTGATTTTAATCAGGTATTACATTTTGCCCTCAGGCCATTTCGTC
The DNA here is from genome assembly GCF_001625305.1 of Branchiostoma belcheri. Lineage (NCBI taxonomy): Eukaryota > Metazoa > Chordata > Leptocardii > Amphioxiformes > Branchiostomatidae > Branchiostoma > Branchiostoma belcheri. The sequence continues at coordinate 2,320,243 of NW_017803854.1, read as the reverse complement.
ATTTATAAATACTCCCTGATAGTGATTTTCTGATTGACTGCCTGTAGACTTGGTGTTGACGCTGGGGCCTTAGATTGGAATGTTACCAGGGAAAACGCCCCGGCAAGAACACTATTTTTGAAGCGATTGGTTGTACTCACCTGCGCGGCGACTCAACACGAGGCCAACTGCAAAGAAGAATAATCCACCTCCCTGCATCACAAATATCGTGTCCTCAAAAGTATTAGAAGGGCTTATAGTTCAACAACGGGGTACTTGTGCGATCGAGTGCACGTCTGCTATATGTGAAGTGAGTGAGCGACGTGGCTTTAAAATCTCGTTAGTTGCTAGAAAGACGTAATCCTGGTATCCAGGTTACAAAGTAAAGTGGATATTGGAGATTAGAGCTGATAAATAGATTTTCCCATTTGCAACAGTAGTTTTTCTTTGTCGCGAGTTGTTTTTACAAGTTGAAAGCGTTCCTAATAAAGCTTCACTTTAAAGAAATAATAGTGTCTTTGCATAGTTCTCTGTAGAGTCAAAACAACACAGAATACCGAGATGGTTGAACAAAGCAAGAACTTTATTGCAAGTTACAAACCTTAACATTGTGTTTTTTTTAATTCAAGACTCATATGGGAGACAAAATGTCATCACACCTTCTCAGTCGCGCCATCTCTGGGAACGAGTTCCCTCCAGCACAATTTTCATGGGCATGAATCATGATCTTGTTCCCAGGAAGGTCATGAAAAGAAAATTTAACACACAGTCATGGTGTCTAAACAGGACACGCTGAAAAGTGTTTTCACTAGAACTGCATTCAAATCAGTGAATGGTGCTTAACACGTAATAAAACACTTTAAACTGCACCAATGCATTATGCTAATGATTTGGCCGTTTGTCAATTAGTCATGAATACAAAGTAAAAGGCATCGTTACATATTTACTACGGACTTTTTTCTGGTAAAAATTTCGTGCACCTCTTTCCTCACTAACCCGGCCTCCAAACACTTCACTTGAAATTCTACATTCTGCATCGGCTGCTATAGATAGGGGCGGGGGCGTGAATTTTAAGACCATAGGAATTTAATGGTGTGTTTGAGTCGGGGGTCGGTAGCTAAGGCTAGGGATTTTCTTTATATTTAGATTTTGGCTGATGTGATTCAACAATTAAATTTTTAAGATACAGTTTAACGATGTAAAAGTGACATGGAACCGCGTGAAAAGTATATATATATATATATATATAATATATAAATATATATATATATATATATATATATATATATATATATATATATATATATATATATATATATAT
>NW_017803854.1:2317519-2318923 GCF_001625305.1 Branchiostoma belcheri | reverse complement strand
AAGGACCAGTCCCTCCGTTTGTTTTCTGCGGAAGGGACTGAAAACGTGTCAATAGCGTTTTAAAGGGTTTGAAATTTCACGGACTTGCCAGGGCCTAGGGGTCGGCCCACAAAAGAACAGACCAGTAGCATCGGTGGGTGAAGTATTTGCTTGGGTCGGTCGAGAAAGGGAAACACTAATTTTTTTACCTAGGCCTAAGCAATAAGTGACAGAATATCCGCACACACTGCCAGCGCAAGGACGGACACAAGCCCGAGGGACGCCAGGATCCCCTCGGCACCGCTGTTGCCACTGAGGGCGGGGGCCCGAGGGTCGTTGTGGCCGGTCAGGACGTGAGTGTTGCACCTGTCCTCCGCGCAGCACAGTTTGCACACCTGTAAGAAAAGATGGAGGATATCCGTGAATAATTTGGTTAATCACTAGGTTGATGAATGATTGAACAGCAAAGTTATTTATTCAGAACAACTTGTTTCACAAGAGCTGACGTTTTGACGACCGTCTGTCATCTTCATCAGCAATCATGACTGGTTTAGTAACTGTGCACAACAACAACAACAAAAAAAACAACAAAATCTAGCGCTACCACAGTCGACATCAAATTCGTACGACGCTCTACAAACGTGAGCGGGGCCTTACCTTCTCCTGCCCGTCGGCCGTCATGCAGATCTCGTACTCCCAGTAGGAGGTGCAGGACGGCTGGCAGCTCCGCCTGTACGACACGTTCTGCCCCTCTCCGATCCGTTCCACCTGGAGGGAAAGATAAAATCCACCATGTGGTATTTCCGTGCCTACCCGACAAAACAAACATTTCAATGCGAAATGTGCAAAAGTTGAGAAAAGTTGGTGTCCATGAGCAAAAAAATGTAACAACATTAGTTCCAACATTCCGGTATTCGAATTTTCGAAATCGGTGTATCCGAAACGCGTTCGAGTTATTCTATCGAACTTTGGAAGCCTGTGTGATAACCGCGAGAGATCCGACCGAGCTGACTAGTTGCCGAAACATTGGCAGGTAGGAAAATTTTAAAACTCTTATATTCTAGAAAGCAAAATGCAAAGTGAAATTAAAACTTGACACTTAACTCAAAAGATCTAAAGTTAAACCAGTAAAAATCAATTACGAAACAAAGGTCAGAATTGGGAATTCTAATCCTAACTTACCCAGCATGCCTCATCCTCTTGACACTCAATGGCAGTTCCTCCTATTCCGTTTCCCGTCATGCACTCCCGGTCCGTTCCCTCGCAGCTGTAGCACACGGTGTTGGCTGGACCTGGAGCGGACAGAAAGTAGGAAAGTCAATCCCCAAATCTTTTCTCCAGGAGAGGAAAGAGGGAGAGAGAGAGGGGGAGAGAGAGAGAGAGAAAGAGAGAGGGAGAGGGGAGAGAGAGAAAGAGAGAGGAGGA
>NW_017803854.1:2301270-2317358 GCF_001625305.1 Branchiostoma belcheri | reverse complement strand
TGTAGTGACGCTGTTCGGCCGCACGGTAGAGCTTCTGTGCATAGTTCCCCCAGTCACTCCGCTTCCCGAGCTGACCCCAGCACCGGTCGCTGCAACAACGCAAGATCTAAGCTTATCACATGCACATGATAACGTTATATCATTAACCTGACCGGTATGAATAGCGTTCCGATGTTGCATGGGACTTGAAGTTCCATTCAAAGTCTCATATCTGAGTAATTTTTTATACATTGTAGTGTGGTTAATATATGAATGGGCGTCTTACTTGTTCCTAGTGAACCTACAGGAATTTATAAGCTTTAAACCATTGCACACCGGGGCACGTCCCTACTCTATTTCGAAAGGTGTGGTGGGTTCTTTAACGTGCGTGGGGTGTGGCTCTCCCCAAACACGGGACCTCCATTTATCGTCCTATCCGAGGGACGTCCCTAACCGAAGCTAGGTACTCATTTTCACCCGAACGAAGTGAGGAAAGTCTTGTTAAGTGGCTTTCCCAAGGGCACAAGATCGGTGACATGGCAGGATCAAAACTTACCCGTCGCCTGTGTTGTAGGCATACTGCTTGGGCAGGTGGTCACTCCGCTGTCCGGAGGGAAACACTCTCCGATCTCCGGACACGCCAGGGAATCCGGCGGGCAGAGGCTCCACTCCACCATGTAGCCGTGTCCGATAGGCTGGGAGCTCGGGGAGAAGGTCAGGGTCATGGTCTGTCCCTCCTCCGCGCCGATCGTGACCGGTCCGCCCCGCTCCCCACACTTGGTCGTGTTCCCGACCTGCCCGTTGCTGTCAGTGGTTCTGATCTGTAAGAGCAGAATCAGTGTGATGTAAGGACATTAAGTAGGCCGTCAAGCGGTTCTTATTTCGTAGAATTTTCAGATAGGATGTGATTGAAACAATCGCCGACAAGCATTTCTTAAGACGGCTGCAGAATTTCGTATGACACATGCACGGCCCTTTTTTGACTCCGCGCGGGCGATGCATTTTCAGCCGATAGCCTTAAAGGAATATTTCATTGTAACCATGACAGCCGGCGTCCACCCAGTTAGCTTCATGATGCCGGCCAGTGTCTAGATCGGGAACAGACCGCGCGGACCCCGCTGGAAATGTGACTCCAGCATTACCTGAATGCTCCCTGAGCTGCAGGCGACGCCGAAGTCGCCCGTGAAGCTGGCCATGAGGACGGGGTAGCGTCCGTCCGACTCAGGAGCCGCGGCCAGGGACCAGCTACAGTCCATCCCGGCGATGTAGAAGCCAGGGTAGTTGGGAGTACTCAGGTTGCCGGAGCCCGTGATGTTCTGGACGTCGCTTTGGCACCCTGTGAGGTAAAAGAAAAAGATGTAAAAATTGTAAAACGTTGAACTTTATTTCAACATACGGATTATACAGAGATCTAAATATTTGCTATGCTTACTACCAACACAGATGAACGTTCATGATAGACGTGAACATTGTCTGGGACTATGAAACAAGTTTGAACTGTATTGCGTACAATATTGTCTGGGATCGTGTCTAAAATCAATCATCTCCAACTGCACAATAGCTGTAACACTTATTTTTCTCGATTCATATGTTAAAATTATATAATAAATAACACCCTTTTAGAGGCATCCAATACAATTTTTGGATCCCAAAACTGGATTTTCGAAGTCAGTCTTCCGGTCTTTATTCTAATGACGTAACTCTAATACCTTCGACTTCCTGTCGCTTCTTAGTAACAGTGGAAATATGGGAGACTGTATGATTAGTTAGAGTTGGTTTTTCCAAGGAGCTTCTATCACATAGAAGCTCATCGGTTTTTCCAAGGCAGGAATATAAATTTTTCTTTCTTGACTTTTCAAGTATCTGAATTGGGGGAATTGTACAGTTGTATTCTCAAAATCTCAGAATAAAAGTGTTGACATTTGAAGAAAAATACCTGCGCTGAAGGCCGCGTAAGCCCCCAGACCCTGCGCCAAGCACTCTTCCCCCTCGTCCGCCCAGTCGTCGCAGTCCTGGACCAGGTCGCACTTCTGGGACTGTTCGATGCAGGTGGCGGCGTAGTCGCAGGAGAACAGGTCCGGCAGGCACTCCACCGACCACTCCAGGTCAAAACCCTCGCCGCCAACGCTCTCGTCGGACCTAACGAATGTGCGCGATAGAGCTCGAGACTTTAGGCCATGTTGATTTGATTATATGGATGACATCCGAGCGTGTTTTCGACCATACTGTACAAAGCAGCTTCAAAATGAGCACATGTATGCTGTAATTTGCAAAACGACAATTATGTCGTATAACAGCAAAATCAATTCCAAAGGAAAAGAAAATGCGAAGAAATGAAAATGAAGAGTCCATTATTCGCCAAACCATACTCATTTATGTGTGTTTGATCAATTGTTAACCTTCATGATCACGAAGATTTTATAACGAAGTCAACATTTTTTGCCATGGAATTTATACCCTTATGAAACATGCTTAACAACAAACAAACAATGCTTAAAAGTACACGCGACATACCTAAAGTTGATGAGCACGTTGTTCCCTGTGCTGGTTACCGGGTCTGGAAGTGTGTTACCGCAAACCTTGGCCAGGGAATTGGCAGTGGTCTCGGCACCATCACGAACCTAGTAAGAGACATATGCATGACAAAAAACACACAAGGTGGACACCCTTTTTAGCCTTTGTTCTAGTTCGCTATGCACTGAGTACTATGCACTGGGTTAGGTTGCCTTGACCTCAGTTGACATACAGTATGACTTCATGACAGGCATTATCTACATTTACCTTACCTGTAAGTAGTCGTAGCTACACGCAGCCTGGAGCTCGATGTCCAACGCAATGAAGACTATGACGATCCGCTTGCCTTCATCCACCATAATCCTCCACCTGACAGAAACAATCGGAAGTGCAGTCAACAAGTCCTTTATTTGAATATTGGTTGTTTACAATATGAATTCATTTACATTCTAGGAGGAGATAAGCCTTATTGTGTAGAAATCGGCAATTGCATCAAAGGATGTTTTATCTTTGTTTATTTCGATACCTATTATCAACAGTTAATCATATGATATGTATGTCATGTTATATATATATACTTCATTCGTGTAAGTTCATTCAAATCTACTTATTTTTGTTCGTGAGTATAGGTGTGCAAGACCTAACGAAAGTCGCTGTACTTTTCTTTGAGTCAATACAGATTTTTACAGAAACATACTGTACTTACGCGCAGGCAGAGTTACTTGGGTAGTAGGCCGGGTATTCGGGGCTGGATATGGTGCCAGACAAACCCTGCACCACCATATAAGCCCCGGCCTCCTGCTGGCATCCTGTATAACAAGGGCACTCTCACATGTCAGCATAGGCAGGACTCACTCACTCACTCACTCACTCACTCACTCACTCACTCACTCACTCACTCACTCACTCACTCATTCCCTCTCTCACTCACACACTCACAATCACCCATTCATTCATTCATTCACTCACTCACTCACTCTCACTCACTCAGACACACTCACTCTCACACGAACTCATTCACTAACTCATACACTCACTCACTCACTCTCACTCACACACATTCACTAACTCATACACTCACACACTCACTCACTCACACTCACTCTCACACACATTCACTCACTAACTCATACACTCACACTCACTCACTCACACACACACACACACACACACACACACGCACACACACACACACATTCACACACTCACTCACTCACTCACTCACTCACTCACTCACTCACTCACTCACTCACTCACTCACTCACTCACTCCCGTGCATATATGTGAGAAGAATTCCTAACCTTGATCCAGATTTCCCTCTGTAGTTGTTAGTGAAGAAGGGTTGGTGGCCGACAACACACGCAACCACACAGGTCCCGGAGCACACGTGAAAAAAAACACAATAAAACAAACAAATCAATACAAAATTGGGTAAGGACAACCATCACGCGTTTGCTGTCACTTGACTTTCTTAGGAAAGACTTAAGTGAAGTAAATTTGTGTTACAGAAAATAAAGGGAACAAATTGGGTATAAAGTCTGTAACAGAGGCAGATATCTCAGTCAGCGTGCGTAGTCTACTGGCCCAAGGGGTTGAGGGTTCGAACCCCGGCTGTTGTCGCTAAGGCCCAACACGCACGCTATTGGGAATGGTCGCAGTTCTTAGGTCCGGTGTCACACAGCCGTATTTGTTGGTCGCTGGAAGGCCGACAAATTTAAAATCGCCAGATAGTCGAGCAATCTCCGTTATCAAGTTGGACTTTCGAAGCATCTGAAGACCACTTTAAAATGTTTACATTCACAGAAAAGCCGATGAACCGGCCATCAAGAAAGATCTCACGGACTATTCCAATAACTTTGACAAAAGAACGGAGGACATGTAAGTATCACAGAAGTGGGTATACTTCAAAAACAAGATGGAACATACTTTGAACAGGCACATCCCAAGCAAAATGACTTCAAGCAGATACAAATTGCCCGGGTTTAACAGAAATTTAAGGAGACATTGTCGCAAGAAACAGCGTCTTTATAACAAAGCTAAGAAAACAGGACAAGAGGAAGACTGGAACAAATATAAGAGAGTTAAAGTATGGGAAGCTGTGGGCCCTCTCCGATCTACCGTGTATTAAGTATGGGAAGCCGTGGGCCCTCTCCGATGTACCGTGTATTAAGTATGGGAAGCCGTGGGCCCTCTCCGATCTACCGTGTTTTAAGTATGGGAAGCCGTGGGCCCTCTCCGATGTACCGTGTATTAAGTATGGGAAGCCGTGGGCCCTCTCCGATCTACCGTGTTTTAAAAAGGGAGTTCAGAAAAGCATGAAACAAGCGCACTCGAAACATGTGGCAGATATACTGGGAGAGGCTATAGTTGACAAACCCAAAACATTCTGATCATACATACATAAAAGGACTGAGGAGAGCCCTTGTCAGGGTAGCACCCCTAAAGGTGGGAATACCATTATCAGTGACAGTGGGGAAAAAGCATAAGCACTCAGCTCACAATTCAAAAGCGTTTTCACCAAAGAAGACACAACAGATATGCCATCTCTGGGTCAGCCATGTACTCCTCCCATGGAAGACATATGGAAGTTTATTTTGATGGCGTGGAAAAAATGCTTCAATGTTTCAACCCATCTAAAGAATGCGGTCCAGACCAAATAACACCCTGGCCCCTCAAAATGACAGCTATTGAAATCGCAGCTGTGTTACTGTTAACCAATATTTTTCAACACTCGTTGAATACCAGAGAGATACCTAAAGACTGGAGGGATGCAAATATTTGTGCCATTTCCAAAAAGGGAGATAGAGCGGCCCCCCACAAACTGTTTGAACACATCATTCATAGTCAAGTCATGAAGCATTTAGAAAGTCACAACATATTGAAGGACTACCAGCATGGGTTTAGAGCCAAGCGATCCACAGAAACACAGATGGTGCACTGAACAGTAAAAAGCCGGTAGATCTAGCGATAGTCGACTTCACAAAAGCGTTCGACAAAGTCTGGCTTTAAAAGATTGCAATCTAGCTTTTACTTTAATCAGGTTCTAGTATTACATTTCGCCCTTAGGCCATTTCGTCATTTATAAATACTCCCTCATAGTGATTTTCTGATGGACTGCCTGTAGACTTGGTGTTGACGCCGAGGCCTTAGATTGGAATGTTACCAGGGAAAACGCCCCGGGCAAGAACACTATTATTGAGGCGATTAGTTGTACTCACCTGCGCGGCGACTCAACACGAGGCCAACTGCAAAGAAGAATAATCCGCCTCCCTGCATCACAAATATCGTGTCCGCAAAAGTATTACAAGGGCTTATAGTTTAAGAACGGGGTACGGGTGCGATCAAGTGCACGTCTGCTATGTTTGACATGAGTGAGCGACGTGGCTTTAAAATCTCGTTAGTTGCTAGGAAAACGGAATCCTGGTATCCAGGTCTTGTTACAAAGTTAAGTGGATATTGGGGATTAGCGGTGATAAGTTGATTTTCCCATTAGTTCCCACAGTAGTTTTTCTTTGTCGCCAGTTGTTTTCCCAAGTTGAAATACAGGTTAAATGATTTAAGCGTTCCTAATAGAGCTTCGCTTTAAACAAATAATGTCTTTACATAGTTCTCTGTAGCGTCAAAACAACACAGAATACCAAGATGGTTGAACAAAACAAGAACTTTATTATTTAGAGTTACAGAACTTAACATGGTGTTTTTTTTTAATTCAAGACTCAGAGGGAGACAAAATGTCATCACACCTTCTCAGTCGCGCCATCTCTGGGAACGAGTTCCCTCCAGCACAATTTTCATGGGCATGAATCATGATCTTGTTCCCAGGAAGGTCATGAAAAAAAATTAACACACAGTCGTGGTGTCTAAACAGGACACACTCTAAAGTGTTTTCAAACTGCATTCAAATCAGTGAATGGTACGGTGCTCAACACATCAATATTAAAAATGCTTTAAACTGCACCAATGCATTATGTTGACGAGTTGGCAGTTTGTCACTTATTCATGAATAACATATTTTCATATATTTACTATGGACCTTTTTTCTGGTAAGAATTTCGTGCACTTCTTTCCTCACTAACCCGACCTCCAAACACTTCACGTAAAACTCTAAACCCCTCATCGGCTGCTTTAGCTGTCGTTTTTTTGGGGAGGGGTATGCATTTTAAGGCTTTAATCCTAGAAAAAAAGGGTCAGTAGGTCTCTTTAATCTGTCTTTTATCTTGTCTTTTTTTTAGATTTTGGCTGAATTGATTCAACAAAATACAGTGCAACCGTGAAAGTAAAAATGACATGCAATAGCGTCATAACTATTTATATCCCCAGGACCAGTCCCTCCGTTTGTTTGTGGGAAAGGGACAAATATTGGACAAATATTTCTGAAAACGCGTAAATAGCGTTTTAAGGGTTTCATGGACTTGCCAGGGCCTTAGTACGGGTTGACCCACGAAAGAACCAGGCCAGTAGCGTTGATGGGTGACGTATTTGCTTGGGTCGGTCGAGAAAGGGAAACACTAATTTTTTTACCTAGGCCTAACAATAAGTGACAGAATATCCGCACACACTGCCAGCGCAAGGACGGACAAAAGCCCAAGGGACGCCAGGATCCCCTCGGCACCGCTGTTGCCACTGAGGGCGGGGGCCCGAGGGTCGTTGTGGCCCGTCAGGACGTGAGTGTTGCACCTGTCCTCCGTGCAGCACAGTTTGCACACCTGTAAGAAAAGATGGAGGATATCCGAGAATAATTTGGTTAATCACTAGGTTGGTGAATGATTGAACAGCAAAGTTATTTATTCACAACCAGTTGTTTCACAAGAACCGACGTTTTGATGTCTGTCATCTTCATCAGCAATCATGACTGGTTTACTGTACACTGAAGCTAGGTGTTCTAGTGAACCAGCTAATATCCAGGAACACCTATCATATAAATGTACAGTAAACCAGTAACAGTGACGAATGTGAGCGGGCCTATCGTACCCATGCAGAGCCGTGCCTATCTAATTCTATTCCTGCTTAGGACCTGGCACATTACTGGGTAGTCTCCTCGTGTCCGAGAACGTACAGTTGCCCAAGACACGGTTCTGGATACGCACGGACTATCCAGACCCGTGTCTGAGCATGGTTCTGGATAAAGCACGGTTCCGGATATGCCTGGAGCCCTGGACTATCCAGAGCCGAGCCTGAGCACGGTTCTGGATACAACCTTGCAGGGCCTTACCTTGTCCTGCCCGTCGGCTGTCATGCAGATCTCGTACGCCCTGTAGGCGTTGCAGGACGGCTGGCAGCTCCGCCTGTACGACACGTTCTGCCCCTCTCCGATCCGTTCCACCTGGAGGGAAAGACGGAATCCACCGTGCGGTATTTCATACCTACCCGATAAAACAAATACTCAATGCGAAATGTGCTATAGTTGAGAAAATTTGGTGTCCATGAAAAAAAAAGAAAAACCAGTTCCAACATTCCGGTATTCGAATTTTCGAAATCGGTGCATCCGAAACGCGTTCAAATTATCCTATCGAACTTTGGAGCATGTGTGATAACCGCGAGAGATCCGACCGCGGCCGAGCTGACTAGTTGCCGAAACATTGGCAGGTAGGAAAATGTTAAAACGCTTATGTTCTAGAGAGTAAAATGCAAAGTGAAATTAAAGCTTGAAACTTAACTCAAAAGATAAAACAGTAAAAATCAATTGCAAAAGAAACGTTAGAATTCGGAATTCTAATCCTAAGGTGCAAATTCTAAACTTACCCAGCATGCCTCATCCTCTTGACACTCCATGGCAGTTCCCCCTATTCCGTTTCCCGTCATGCACTGCCGGTCTGTTCCCTCGCAGCTGTAGCACACGGTGTTGTCTGGACCTGGAGCGGACAGAAAGTAGGAAAGTCAATCCCTAAATCTTTTCTCCAGACAGTTGTCTAGCACTGTACGTTAGACGGGCACGTCGGCAGAACGTAGTACTGCGCACGTGAGAACCTCATAGCACTTTGGCACATCGTCTCGGCTGACGATGGACATCCTAGAGAAGAGGAGAGAGAGAGAGAGAGAGAGAGAGAGAGAGAGAGAGAGAGAGAGAGAGAGAGAGAGAGAGAGAGAAAGAAGAATACTGAATGCATAACGCATAAGGTGAGTGTTCTTTCCCACCTTCAGTGAACATTGTCGAGTTGTCCGAGGCCGTTGTAGTGACGATGTTCGGGCGCACGGTGGAGCTTCTGCGGAGCGTAGTTCCCCCAGTCACTCCGCTTCCCGAGCTGACCCCAGCACCGGTCGCTGCAACAATGCAAGATCTGAGATTATTGCATGTACATGATAACGTTATATCATTAGCCTGACATGACGGAATGAATAGCGTTCCAATGTTGATGGGCGTCTTTCTTGTTCCTAGTGGACCTACAGGAATTTCTTAGCTTCAAACCATCGCACCAAGGGGCACGTCCCTACTCTATTTGGAAAGGTGTGGTGGGTTCTTGAACGTGCGTGGGGTGTGGCTCTCCCCAAACACGGGACATCCATTTAACGTCCTAACCGAGGGATGTCCCTAACCGAAGCTAGGTACTCATTTTCACCCGAGTGAAGTGGCATGGCAGGATCAAAACTTACCCGTCGCCTGTGTTGTAGGCATACTGCTTGGGCAGGTGGTCACTCCGCTTTCCGGAGGGAAACACTCTCCGATCTCCGGACACGCCAGGGAATCCGGCGGGCAGAGGCTCCACTCCACCATGTAGCCGTGTCCGATAGGTTGGGAGCTCGGGGAGAAGGTCAGGGTCATGGTCTGTCCCTCCTCCGCGCCGATCTCGACCGGTCCGCCGCGCTCCCCACACTTGGTCGTGCTCGCGACCTGTCCGTTGCTGTCAGTGGTTCTGATCTGTAAGAGTGGAATTAGTGTGAGGAGATTTTATACAATACACGTGGACAAAGGCAGCTGTTGTTAGAGTTAACTGAGAAAAGTCGTGTGCAGTGCCGTTCCGTAGGGTACAAGATCAGTGGCATGTCAGGACTCGAACCCGAGACCTCCTGTTTCCGAGTCGAGCACTCTGCCGTTATGCCACAAGACACCACATTTATATGTAGTTCAAGGTGCTCAATGCATTTCCAGATCACCTTCGTCGTAGGCCGTCAAACGATTTTGAATTTGTCAGGTAGCACAGGCTGTGGTAGAACGAATATTTGCCGAATTTTGCACGACACATGCACGACTACTAGTATCCAAAGAATGGCCTCAGTTTGCGATCGTGCGACGATTGTACGACATGACCTATACATATCCGTCCATGTCTGACTAGATTAGTGTTATAGGGATCATGACAGTCGGCGTTCGCCGGCCCGGCTTCTAGATCGGGACAGACGGCGCGGGCATTTCGTTGGAAATGGGACTCCAGCATTACCTGAATGCTACCTGAGCTGCAGGCGACGCCGAAGTCGCCCGTGAAGCTAGCCATGAGGACGGGGTAGCGTCCGTCCGACTCAGGAGCCGCGGTCAGGGACCAGCTACAGTCCATCCCGGCGATGTAGAAGTCAGGGTAGTTGGGAGTACTCAGGTTGCCGAAATCCGCGATGTTCTGGACGTCGCTTTGGCACCCTGTGAGGTAAAAGAAAAAGACGTAAAAATTGAATTGGATGGTGTCTAAAATCAATAAAAAATTTGCTTGGAGATTAATTTACACGTATGTGTGCGAAAAGAATATCATACCTGCGCTGAAGGCAGCGTAAGCCCCCAGACCCTGCGCCAAGCACTCTTCCCCCTCGTCCGCCCAGTCGTCGCAGTCCTGGACCAGGTCGCACTTCCGGGACTGTTCGATGCAGGTGGCGGCGTAGTCGCAGGAGAACAGGTCCGGCAGGCACTCCACCGACCACTCCAGGTCAAAACCCTCGCCGCCAACGCTCGTATCCGACCTGGACAAGTCTTGCATTGTAAGCACTTCTTTTTATGCTGTACCATAGTCACAATTTTACCTTGAGGTAGATTGTAACACACGCACAATCGTGACTGTAAGAGAGTACACGAGGATGTACGAGAGTACACAAGAATGTACGTGGATGGGCGAGAAACGGCGGTCATGGAGACTATATCACCATAGAAGCAATATTTAACTTGCACGATTGCGCGACTATTCTATAGGATACACCGTATATTTTCTTAATGGTACAACGTCCCTTCAAAAGACTATATACTGGAGAATGTACATTCCACAAAGCGTCGTCCCCTCAAAACTCTTCTTACAATCATTTACTGCAGTTTTTGTAAAATAAGATAGTTCTTCTTTTCTAACACTTCTAACAACTGACATAGATGTTCCCGAAGGATTATTATAAATGATAAAGAAACTAAAAAGTGCACGCGCCATACCTAAAGTTGATGAGTACGCTGTTCCCTGTGCTGGTTATCGGGTCTGGGAGTGTGTTACCGCAAACCTTGGCCAGGGAGTCGGCCGTGGTTTCGGCACCATCACGAACCTAGCCATGGCAAAAAACGCACATGGTTGGTAAACTTTCCAGTTAAGTTTTATTAGTTAATTTATTATATTAACAGGTGACTTTCATTTTTTCAAGATGTCCACCCTGAGACCGGAGCAGTAGTTTGTTAGGCCATAGGCTAGACCATGTGAGGGTAAACGTGATGCATTTGCTTTGAAAATGATACCTTTCTTGTCTATATTTACCGACAGAAAAAGATTATTTCAGACAGTTGACACAATTTCCTAATCTTTCGTCCATTTAGAAGATCATCAAAAGACTTTGTCTATACTAAGATCACAAAACCAGTCAAAATTATTATCCACTGCCTACAAAGAAGGCAAACAGTAAACGTAGTATAGCTAGTAATATAAGTTGATTCGACGGTACTTTCTTTAACACTGTACAAGCAATTAGCCTGCGGGCATGATTCTGCAAATACAGGTATTATCTACACCATTCATTCATACATATATACATGCATATCCTGGCTTTGGTTATCGTAGCTTTGGGAGAATGGTAGCGCTGAGACAGAATTCGACCGGTTTCGACTTTATTTGTCTTCCTCAAGAATGACAGAGATTGAACCACTTCGTCTTTTATACATTTCCTGTGCCCTCTAGTGAATGGCGATCTGCTCGAGTTTAAGATATTGGCAAATCAGCGTTAAGGATCTCATTTTGCCCTGGTTTAGGCTGGATTTCTCAGATCTGTTCTAGTTCACTACACTGTACGTTATGCACTGAGTACTACGCACTAGGTTAGGTTGCAATCGCCTTAGTTGACACACAGTATGACTTCATGACAGGTATTATCTACATTTCCCTTACCTGGAGGTAGTCGTAGCTACACGCAGACTGTTGCTCGATGTCCAACGCATTGAAGACTATGATGATCCGTTTGCCTTCATCCACCGTGATTACATACCTGGCGGAAACCATCAGAAGTGTATCTGTATCTGTATAGCCGGTATAACCGCCTTTCGGCGTAACACACCAGCTTAATGAAGTGTAGTCAATATGTCCTTAGTTTGATTGAAGATGAATGTCACTCTATCATTGGTTGTTAACGACATGACGATAAACACTCAAAGATGTTCACCCTCCCTTCCACGTGTACAAACGAATCTACTACTGGTACATTCCGCCCTATAAATGAATTCAATTACATTGTAGAGGGAGATAACCATTACTGTGTAGAAATCGGCAAATGCATCAAAGAATGTTTAGAGATTTTAGAACCAGCAGTGAATACTATACGATACACTCAGCAGGTAATCATTTCATTTTTTTCGAAAACTTTTAACCCGGCTGGGCTAGTGTTCCAAGGCTTAAAGTCAAACACATACATTTAAAATGACATGATACAAATGGAAATAGTACAGAAAAATACAGTAAACATATTTAGAAACATACTACATCAGAAAGTGAACAATGAACACACAAATCAACATTACAAATTAAAAGGCAGAGGTTGAGGATCTAGCTGACACTGATTCAATAATAGCTTTCTTAAAGCTTGGTACATGTAGGTCACACAGTGTCTTAACGTTGGGTGGAAGTCATACCAAAGTGCAATCGCACGATACAGAACTAGAACGGAAAGTTCCTGCTGTTTAGGTTTGCGTAGTCTGAAAATGTTGCAAACAGAAAATCTGGTGTTGTCATTATGAGATACCGGTACAAGGGTATCATATGATATGTATGTCAATTTAAGTTCATTTGAATCTACTTATTCTTGTTCGTAGGTATAGGTGTGCAAGACCTAACGGAAGTCGTTATACTTTCGTTGTGTTTCTGCTGTACTCACGCGCAGGCAGAGTTAGGCGGGTACATGGTCGGGTAACCGGGGCTGGATATGGTGCCAGACAAACCCCGCAGTATCATGGATCCACCGTCCTCCCGTTGGCATCCTGTATAACAATGATATAACACTCACTCTAGAAAGTCATAACATATTGACGGACTACCGGCACGAGTTTTATAGAGCTAAGCGATCCACAGAAACACAGCTCATACTAACAGTTCATGGCATAGCTGGTGCACTGAAGAGTAAAAAGCAGGTAGATTTAGGGATACTCGACTTCACAAAAGCGTTCGACAAAGTTCTCCATGACAGGCTCATCTAAAAACAGGAGTATTATGGAATCTAAGGAACAACACTAAATTGGTTTCAAGTTTTTTCATCTTACAGGGAGCAAACAGTAGTGGTGGAAGGGAAGGCTTCTGCTCCTGTTAGAGTAGCGTCAGGAGTTCCACAAGGACCTGTCCTGGGGCCATTACTATTCCTCTTGTATATTAATGACCTACCAGATCAGCTTGACTCAAAGTTGAGATTCTTTGCCGAGGACTGTCTATTATATGTAGAGCTGAATGACTACACAGAATGACTCACAACTTTTACAAAAAGATCTGAACACGCTGGAAGAATGCCAAATGGCTCATGCAGTTTAACTCAGAAAACATTTATGCATATATGAAACAACAACCTAACCCCACATATAACTAGCTACCTGTTCTGTGGTCAAGCCCACCCGTATCTCGGTGTTACATTGACAATTAAGTAGCCTGGAGTGGGGCACGCAAGTTAACAACATCACTGCCAAACTGACATTGGACGTGATTAAGCGCACTCTGTGGTCATGCCCAACAATGGTAAAATCACTTGTATACACGTCGCTTGTAAGACCAAACCTAGAATATGCCGCGACAGTGTGGGATCCATATACAAAGAAAGACAAAGATAAACAGGAAAATTGTACAGAACCAAGCTGCAAGATTCTGAACGAGGGGTGCTGGTGTAACGGAAATGAAAAGAAACCTACAGTGGGGGTCGCTGAAAGACAGACGAAAAATCCCCAGACTGTGCATGATATACAAAATGACAAAATAAAAAATTAAATTGTCAATGAATTGATACAAAATTAAGTAGGATGACTTTACTCCATACATGCATTTAACTTTGTTCGTTCTTAGTTGTAGTAGACCATACGAAAGTCCCTGTACTTTTGTCGAGAAACAAAGAGTGTGTCTATGTGCTAGACGCATTGCAGACGTGTTGCCTGGTACGAAAGTTACGACTTCTGAAATAAACTTTGTCCTGCCTTGGCCAGCCTGTGAGCGACACCTTAACAGGTGCACCGGCTTATGCCTTGCCTTCTAAAGTAAACAGACGGCGTTGACGGCAGTCTGAAATATTGATTGGCAACCTAGCTTTTCACTCACTCACGAACGAACTCACGAACGAACTGATTCACTCACTCACTCACGAACGAACTCAATCACTCATTCACTCACTCACTCAATCACTCATTCACTCACTCGGTCCCGTAGATATGAGAGAAGAATTCCTAACCTTGATTCAGGTTTGCGCTGGTCTGTCCCTCTGTTGTTGTTGGTGAAGAAGGGTTGGTGGTCGACCACACACGTAACCACAAGGGCCCCAGAAGAAACGGTTGATACGTTTGTTGTGTAGAAAAAAAAACAAACAAAACAATACAAAGTTAGGTACGGACAACCTTCACCGTTCGCTGTCAGCTCACTTTCTTACTCCAGGAAAGACTTCAGTCAAGTAAATGTGTGTTATACAAAATAGATAAATGAAACAAATGGATATAATGATATAAAGTCCGTAACAGAGGCAGACATCTCGACCAGCGTGCGTAGTCTAATGGCCCAACGGGCTGAGGGTTCGAATCCCGGCTTTTGTCGCTAAGGCCCAATACGCACGCTACTGGAAAGGGTCGCAGTCCTTAGGCACGGTGTCACACAGTGTTTTCTGCCGTATTTGTTGATCGCCGGAAGGCCGGCAAATTTAAAATCACCGAGCAACCTCCGTTATCAAATTGGACGTTGCGACTGGCGCGCATTTCTTAAAATGGTGCGATGGTCGAGAGAACACTGATCGATTTGCATACTGGGTGACTTGGGTAGTATTAATAAGTGATGACTGTAAGACATAGCCTGGCCTGGTTGCCATCCTATTTGTATGCCGGGGCTTCCATACTCGCTCAATATTCATTAGGGAGCGAGTATGGGATCCCTGGCATACAGTCGAAAAGAGCTGGTGGAATTTACCCGGCACAACAAGCTTTCTATATACTGCACACGACGTCTGTTTTCTCTGCCATCACCGGTGCAAGATTAGCTCTTCGTTGAGATCACTTTCACTGTCTTCCATCACTTAAGTGAGAAGCATTAATGTAGTGTCTAAAATGTCTTCTCGTGATCACGTTAACAACCTTATCCAGGTGTTGGGTTTATTTCGTATATTATAAGGTACCTGAATGTCAAAGAGATATTTCATACGGCTTATTTGGATTTAATGATACAGTGTACATGCAAAATCCATTAATAGAACTACCTTTTCTGTGCAAAAAAAAGCAATGGATAAAGCTCGTCGCACAGTTTACCACAAAACCAATAGAATTACGAGTTACTCGACTTCTGGCGTAAAAAGATTGCTATCAAGCTTTGATTTTAATCAAGTATTTCATTTTGCCCCCAGGCCATTTCGTCATTTATAAATAAAAATACCTTGATAGTGATTTTCTGATTGACTGCCTGTAGACTTGGTGTTGACGCTGGGGCCTTAGATTGGTATGTTACCAGGTAAAACGCCCCGGGCAAGAAAACTCATTTTTGAGGCGGCTGGCTGAACTCACCTGCGTGGCGACTCAACACGAGGCCAACCACCAAGAAGAAGAATCCGCCTCCCTGCATCACAAATATCTTGTCTTCGAAGGGTCCGATGTTATCCAAAGCCTCTAGTTTAGCAACGGGGTACGATCGGGGGAACGTCTGTTAGATGTGAAGTTTTCTTCTTGGTTTGGAGATTTTCGAGTGAGCGACGTGGCTTTAAAATCTCGTTAGTTGCTAGGAAAACGGAATCCTGGTATCCAGGTCTTGTTACAAAGTTAAGTGGATATTGGAGATTAGTGGCGATAAGTTGATTTTTCCATTTGCAACAGTAGTTTTTTGTCGTGGGTTGTTTTCCCAGGTTGAAATACAGGTTAATTGATTTAAGGGTATTAGCGTTCCTAATAGAGCTTCGCTTTAAACAAATAATAGTGTCTTTGCATAGTTCTCTGTAGGGTCAAAACAACACAGAATACCGAGATGGTAGCAAGAAGCAAGAACTTTATTTCGAGT
>NW_017803854.1:2289660-2300972 GCF_001625305.1 Branchiostoma belcheri | reverse complement strand
CTAAGAACTTATTCGAGTTACAGAACTTAACATTGGTGTTTTTTTAATTCAAGACTCAGAGGGAGACAAAATGTCATCACACCTTCTCAGTCGCGCCATCTCTGGGAACGAGTTCCCTCCAGCACGATTTTCATGGGCATGAATCATGATCTTGTTCCCAGGAAGGTCATGAAAAAAAAATTAACACACAGTCGTGATGTCTAAACAGGACACGCTCAAACGTGTTTTCGAACTGCATTCAAATCAGTGAATGGTGCTCAACACATCAATATCAAAAATACAGTTGTCAGTTATTCATGAATAACGTATTTTCACATAGTTACTATGGACCTTCTGGTCATAATTTCGTGCACTTCTTTCCTCACTAACCCGACCTCCAAACACTTCCTTTACTCTGAAACTCTAAACTCTACTTTGGCTGCTATAGCCGTCGTTTTTTGGGAGGGGGCATGCACTTGAAGGCTGTGAGGCCTAAGAAATTAATGCTGTGTTTCCGGTTTTAGTCGATGGTCGGTAGGTAGGGCTAGGGATTCTCTCTTTTTTTTAGATTTTGGCTGAAGTGATTCAACAAAATGCAGTTTAACAAAGTAAACCGCGTCATAATTATTTATATCCCAAGGACCAGTCCCTACGTTTGTTTGTGTAGAAGGGACAAATATTTATGAAAACGCGTCAATAAAAGCGTTTTAAAGGGTTTGAAATTTCATGGACTTGCAGGGCCTAGGGGTCGGCCCACGAAAGAACACGCCAGTAGCGTCGGTGGGTGAAGTATTTGCTAGGGTCGGTCGTGAACCGGAAACACTCATTTTTTTTACCTAAGCCTAAGCGATAAGTGACAGAATATCCGCACACACTGCCAGCGCAAGGACGGACACAAGCCCGAGGGACGCCAGGATCCCCTCGGCACCGCTGTTGCCACTGAGGGCGGGGGCCCGAGGGTCGTTGTGGCCCGTCAGGACGTGAGTGTTGCACCTGTCCTCCGTGCAGCACAGTTTGCACACCTGTAAGAAAAAATGGAGGATATCCGTGAATAATTTGGTTAATCACCAGGTTGGTAAATGATTGAATAGCAAAGTTATTTATTCACAACCAGTTGTTTCACAAGAACCGACGTTTTGATGTCTGTTATCTTCATCAGCAATCATGACTGGTTTACTGTACACTGAAGCTAGGTGTTCTAGTGAACCAGCTAATATCCAGGAACACCTATCATATAAATGTACAGTAAACCAGTAACAGTGACGAATGTGAGCGGGCCTATCGTACCCATGCAGAGCCGTGCCTTTCTACTTCTATTCCTGCTTAGGATCTGGCACATTACTGGGTAGTCTCCGCGTGTCCGAGAACGTACAGTTGCCCAAGGCACGGTTCTGGATACGCACGGACTATCCAGACCCGTGTCTGAGCATGGTTCTGGATAAAGCACGGTTCCGGATATGCCTGGAGCCCTGGACTATCCAGAGCCGAGCCTGAGCACGGTTCTGGATACAACCATGCAGGGCCTTACCTTGTCCTGTCCGTCGGCTGTCATGCAGATCTCGTACTCCCAGTAGGCGTTGCAGGACGGCTGGCAGCTCCGCCTGTACGACACGTTCTGCCCCTCTCCGATCCGTTCCACCTGAAGGGAAAGACGGAATCCACCGTGCGGTATTTCATACCTACCCGATAAAACAAATATTCAATGCGAAATGTGCGAAAGTTGAGAAAAGTTGGTGTCCATGAGCAAAGAAAAATGAAAAACTAGTTCCAACATTCCGGTATTTTCGAAATCGGTGCATCCGAAACGCGTTCGAATTATCCTATCGAACTTTGGAAGCATGTGTGATAACCGCGAGAGATCCGACCGCGGCCGAGCTGACTAGTTGCCGAAACAATGGCAGGTAGGAAAATGTTAAAACTCTTATGTTCTAGAGAGTAAAATGCAAAGGGAAATTAAAGCTTGACACTAAACTCAAAAGATCTAAAGTTAAAACAGTAAAAATCAATTACGAATGAAACGTTAGGATTGGGAATTCTAATCCTAATGTGCAAATTCTAAACTTACCCAGCATGCCTCATCCTCTTGACACTCCATGGCAGTTCCCCCTATTCCGTTTCCCGTCATGCACTCCCGGCCTGTTCCCTCGCAACTGTAGCACATGGTGTTGTCTGGACCTGGAGCGGACAGAAAGTAGGAAAGTCAGTCCCTAAATCTTTTCTCCAGACAGCTGTCTACCACAGTACGTTAGACGGGCACGTCGGCAGAACGTAGTACTGCGCACGTGAGAACCTCATAGCACTTTGGCAGATCGTCTCGACTGACGATGGACATCCAAGAGAAGAGGAGAGTGAGAGAGGGGAGAGAGAGAGAGGGAGAGAGAGAGAGAGAGAGAGAGAGAGAGAGAGAGCAGAATACACTGAATGCATAACGCATAAGGTGAGTGTTCTCTCCCACCTTCAGTGAACATTGTCGAGTTGTCCCAGGCCGTTGTAGTGACGCTGTTAGGGCGCACGGTGGAGCTTCTGCGGAGAGTAGTTCCCCCAGTCACTCCGCTTCCCGAGCTGACCCCAGCACCGGTCGCTGCAACAACGCAAGATCTGATTGTCACATGCACATGATAAGGTTATATCATTAGCCTGACATGACGGAATGAATAGCGTTCCAATGTTGATGGGCGTCTTACTTGTTCCTAGTGGACCTACAGGAATTTCTTAGCTTCAAACCAGCACCAAGGGGCACGTCCCTACTCTATGTTGAAAGGTGTGGTGGGTTCTTTAACGTGCGTGGGGTGTGGCTCTCCCCAAACACGGGACATCCATTTAACGTCCTAACCAAGGGATGTCCCTAACCGAAGCTAGGTACTCATTTTCACCCGAGTGAAGTGGCATGGCAGGATCAAAACTTACCCGTCGCCTGTGTTGTAGGCATACTGCTTGGGCAGGTGGTCACTCCGCTTTCCGGAGGGAAACATTGTCCGATCTCCGGACACGCCAGGGAATCCGGCGGGCAGAGGCTCCACTCCAGCATGTAGCCGTGTCCGATGGGTTGGGAGCTCGGGGAGAAGGTCAGGGTCATGGTCTGTCCCTCCTCCGCGCCGATCGCGACGGGTCCGCCGCGCTCCCCACACTTGGTCGTGCTCGCGACCTGTCCGTTGCTGTCAGTGGTTCTGATCTGTAAGAGTGGAATTAGTGTGAGGAGATTTTATTTTTCATTTATTGAAATTGTAACAGTACAATACACGTGGGAAAAAGGCAGCTGTTGTTAGAGTTAACTGAGGAAAGTCGTGTGTAGTGCCGTTCCCTAGGGTACAAGATCGGTGGCATGTCAGGACTCGAACCCGAGACCTCTTGTTTCCGAGTCGAGCACTCTGCCGTTACGCCACAAGACACCACATTTATATGTAGTTCAAGGTGCTCAATGCAGTTCCAGATCACCTTCGTCGTAGGCCGTCAAACGATTCTGGATTTGTCAGATAGCACAGGCTGTGATAGAACGAATACTCACCGACAGCAGAATTTTGCACGACACATGCACGACTACTAGTATCCAAAGAATGGCCTCAGTTTGCGATCGTGCGACGATTGTACGACCTGACCTATATATAACCGTCCATGTCTGACTAAATTAGTGTTATGAGGATCATGACAGCCGGCGTCCGCCGGCCCGGCGTCTAGATCGGGACAGACCGCGCGGGCCTCGTTGGAAATGTGACTCCAGCATTACCTGAATGCTCCCTGAGCTGCAGGCGACGCCGAAGTCGCCCGTGAAGCTGGCCATGAGGACGGGGTAGCGTCCGTCCGACTCAGGAGCCGCGGTCAGGGACCAGCTACAGTCCATCCCGGCGATGTAGAAGTCAGGGTAGTTGGGAGTACTCAGGTTGCCGGATTCCGCGATGTTCTGGACGTCGCTTTGGCACCCTGTGAGGTAAAAGAAAAAGACGTAAACATTGAATTGGATGGTGTCTAAAATCAATAAAAAATCTGCTTGGAGATTAATGTACACGTATGTGTGCGAAAAAGAATATCATACCTGCGCTGAAGGCAGCGTAAGCCCCCAGACCCTGCGCCAAGCACTCTTCCCCCTCGTCCGCCCAGTCGTTGCAGTCCTGGACCAGGTCGCACTTCCGGGACTGTTCGATGCAGGTGGCGGCGTAGTCGCAGGAGAACAGGTCCGGCAGGCACTCCACCGACCACTCCAGGTCAAAACCCTCGCCGCCAACGCTCGTATCCGACCTGAAGAAGTCTTGCATTGTAAGCATTTCTTTTTATGCTGTATCATAGTCACAATTTTACTTTGAGGTAAATTGTAACACACGCACAATGGGCGGTCATGGAGAGTATATCACCATAGAAGCATGCCATTCTAATATTTAACTTGCACGATTGCGCGACTATTCTATAGGATACACCGTATGTTTTCTTAATGGTCGTACAACGCCCCTTCAAAAGACTATATACTGGACAATGTACATTCAACAAAGCGTCGTCCCCCCAAAACTCTTCTTACAATCATTTACTGCAGTTTCTGTAAAAGAAGATATTTCTGCTTTTCTAACACTGTTAACAACTGACATAAATGTACCCGAACGATAACTAAAAATGATAAAAAAAACTAAAAAGTGCACGCGACATACCGAAAGTTGATTAGCACGCTGTTCCCTGTGCTGGTTATCGGGTCTGGGAGTGTGTTACCGCAAACCTTGGCCAGGGAGTCGGCCGTGGTTTCGGCACCATCACGAACCTAGCCATGGCAAAAAATGCACATGGTTGGTAAACTTTCAAGTTAAGTTTATTAGTTAATTTATTATATTAACAGGTGACTCATTTTTGCAAGATGTCCACCCTGAGACCGGAGCAGGAGTTTGTTAGGCCATAGGCTAGACCATGTGAGGGTAAACGTGATGCATTTGCTTTGAAAATGATACCTTTCTTGTCTATATTTACCGACAGAAAAAGATTATTTCAGACAGTTGACACAATTTCCTAATCTTTCGTCCATTTAGAAGATCATCAAAAGACTTTGTCTATACTAAGATCACAAAACCAGTCAAAATTATTATCCACCGCCTACAAAAAAGACAAACAGTAAACGTAGTATAGGTACTTAGTATAAGTTGATCCGACAGTACTTTCTTTAACACTGTACAAGCAATTAGCCTGCGGGCATGATTCTGCAAATACAGGTATTATCTACACCATTCATACATACATATATATACATACATATCCTGGCTTTGATTATCGTAGCTTTGGGAGAATAACAGCGCTGAGACGGAATTCAACCAGTTTCGACTTTATTTGTCTTCCTCAAGAATGACAGAGAGATCGAACCACTTCTCCTTTTATACATTTCCTGTGCCCTCTAGTGCATGGCGATCTGCTCGAGTTTAAGATATTGGCAAATCAGCGTTAAGGATCTCATTTACCCTAGGTTAGGTTGGATTGCTCAGATCTGTTCTAGTTTACTACGCACTAGGTTAGGTTGCCATGCATCGCCTTAGTTGACACACAGTATGACTTCATGACAGGTATTATCTACATTTCCCTTACCTGGAGGTAGTCGTAGCTACACGCAGACTGTCGCTCGATGTCTAACGCATTGAAGACTATGATGATCCGTTTGCCTTCATCCACCGTGATTACATACCTGGTGGAAACCATCGGAAGTGCAGTCAATATGTCCTTAGTTTTATTGAAGATGATTGTCACTTTATCATTGGTTGTTAACGACATGACGATAAACACTCAAAGATGTTCACCCTCCCTTCCACGTGTACAAACGAATCTACTACTGGTACATTCCGCCCTATAAATGAATTAAATTACATTGTACAAGGAGATAACCATTACTGTGTAGAAATCGGCAAATGCATCAAAGAATGTTTAGAGATTTTAGAACCAGCAGTGAATACTATACGATACACTCAGCAGGTAATCATTTCATTTTTTTCGAAACCTTTTAACCCTGCTGGTCTAGTGTTCCAAGGCTTAAAGTCAAACACATACATTTAAAATGACATGATACAAATGGAAATAGTACAGAAAAATACAGTAAACACATTTAGAAACATACTACATCACAAAGTGAACAATGAACACACAAATCAACATTACAGCTGGCACTGTTTCAATAATAGCTTTCTTAAAGCTTGGTACATGTAGGTCACACAGTGTCTTAACGTTGGGTGGGAAGTCATACCAAAGCGCAATCGCACGATACGGAACTAGAAAGGAAAGTTTCCTGCTGTTCGTTTTAGGTTTGCGTAGTCTGAAAATGTTGCAAACAGAAAATCTGGTGTTGTCATTATGAGATACCGGTACAAGGGTATCATATGATATGTATGTCAATTTAAGTTCATTTGAATCTACTTATTCTTGTTCGTGGGTATAGGTGTGCAAGACCTAACGTTACGGAAGTCGTTATACTTTCGTTGTGTTTATGACAGTAGCATGCTGTACTCACGCGCAGGCAGAGTTAGGCGGGTACATGGTCGGGTAGCCGGGGCTGGATATGGTGCCAGACAAACCTCGCAGCACCATGGATCCACCGTCCTCCCGTTGGCATCCTGTATAACAATGGTATAACACTCACTTTAGAAAGTCACAACATATGGACGGACTACCGGCACGGGTTTTATAGAGCTAAGCGATCCACAGAAACGCAGCTCATACTAACAGTTCATGGCATAGCTGGTGCGCTGAACAGTAAAAAGCAGGTAGATTTAGCGATACTCGACTTCACAAAAGCGTTCGACAAAGTTCTCCACGGCAGGCTCATTTAAAACTGGAGTATTATGGAATCCAAGGAACAACACTCAATTCGTTTCAAGTTTTTTATTCAACAGGGAGCAAACAGTAGTGGTGGAAGGGAAGGCTTCGGCTCCAGTTAGAGTAGCGTCAAGAGTTCCACAAGGAATTATCCTGGGGCCATTACTATTCCTCTTGTATGTTAATGACCTACCAGATCAGCTTGACTCAAAGTTGAGATTCTTTGCTGAGGACTGTCTATTATATGTAGAGCTGAATGACTACACAGAATGACTCACAACTTTTACAAAAAAATCTGAACACGCTGGAAGAATGGCAAAGCAAATGGCTCATGCATTTTAACTCAGTAAATGCTACATTATGGATATATGAAACAAACGAACCCCGTAACTAGCTACCTGTTCTGTGGTCAAGCCCACCCGTATCTCGGTGTTACATTGACAATTAAGTAGCCTGGAGTGAGGCACGCATGTTAACAACATCACTGCCAAACAGACATTGGGAGTGAAGAGTGTGTCTATGTGCTAGACGTATTGCAGACGCCACGTTGCCTGGTACGAAAGTTACGGCTTCTGAAATAAACTTTGTCCTGCCTTGGCCAGCCTGTTAGCGATACCTTCACAGGTGCACCGGCTTATGCCTTGCCTTCTAAAGTAAACAGCCGGCGTTGACGGCAGTCTGAAATATTGATTGGCAACCTAGCTTTTCACTCACTCACTCACTCACTCACTCACTCACTCACTCACTCACTCACTCACTCACTTACTCACTCACGAACTCATTCACTCACTCAATCACTCATTCACTCACTCAATCACTCACTCACTCACTCACTCACTCAGTCCCGTAGATATGATAGAAGAATTCCTAACCTTGATTCAGGTTTGCGCTGGTCTGTCCCTCTGTTGTTGTTGGTGAAGAAGGGTTGGTGGTCGACCACACACGTAACCACAAGGGCCCCCGGATCGGAGGAAACGGTTTATACGTTTGTTGTGTAGAAAAACAAAACAAAACAATACAAAGTTAGGTACGGACAACCTTCGCCGTTCGCTGTCAGCTCACTTTCTTACTCCAGGAAAGACTTCAGTGAAGTAAATTTGTGTTTTTCAAAATAGATAAATGAAACAAATGGATATAATGATATAAAGTCCGTAACAGAGGCAGACATCTCGACCAGCGTGCGTAGTCTAATGGCCCAACGGGCTGAGGGTTCGAATCCCGGCTTTTGTCGCTAAGGCCCAATACGCACGCTACTGGAAAGGGTCGCAGTCCTTAGGCCCGGTGTCACACAGTGTTTTCTGCCGTATTTTTTGATCGCCGGAAGGTCGGCAAATTTAAAATCACCGAGCAACCTCCGTTATCGAATTGGACGTAGCGACTGGCGAGAATTTCTTAAAATGGTGCGATGGTTGAGAGAACACTGATCGATTTGCATTCTGGGTGACTCGGGTAGTATTAATAAGTGATGACTGTAAGACATAGCCTGGCATGGGTGCCATCCTATTTGTATGCCGGGGCTTCCATACTCGCTCAATATTCATTAGGGAGCGAGTATGGAAGCCCTGGCATACAGTCGAAAAGAGCTGGTGGAATTTACCCGGCACAACAACCTGTTTTCTCTGCCACCACCGGTGGAAGATTAGCTCTTCGTTGAGATCACTTTCACAGAGTCTTTCATCACTTAAGTGAGAAACATTAATGTAGTGTCTAAAATGTCTTTTCGTTATCACGTTAACAACCTTATCCAGGATTTATTTCGTATATTATAAGGTACCTGGATGCAAAATCCATTCATAGAACTACCTTTTCTGTGCCAAAAAAAGCAATGGATAAAGCTCGCCGCACAGTTTACCACAAAACCAATAGAAGTACGAGTCACTCGACTTCTGGCTTAAAAAGATTGATATCAAGCTTTGGTTTTAATCAAGTACTTCATTTTGCCCTCAGGCCATTTCGTCATTTAAAAATACCTCGATAGTGATTTTCTGATTGACTGCCTGTAGACTTGGTGTTGACGCTGGGGCCTTAGATTGGTATGTTACCAGGGAAAACGCCCCGGGCAAGAACACTCATTTTTGAGGCGGCTGGCTGAACTCACCTGCGTGGCGACTCAACACGAGGCCAACCACCAAGAAGAAGAATCCGCCTCCCTGCATCACAAATATCTTGTCTTAGAAGGGTCCGATGTTGTCCAAAGCCTCTCGGGGTACGATCGGGGGGACGTCTGTTAGATGTGAAGTACTTTTCTTGGTTTGGAGATTTTGAGTGAGCGACGTGGCTTTAAAATCTCGTTAGTTGCTAGGAAAACGGAATCCTGGTATCCAGGAGTTGTTACAAAGTTAAGTGGATATCGGAGATTAGCGGCGATAAGTTGATTTTTCCATTTGCAACAGTAGTTTTTTGTCGTGGGTTGTTTTCCCAGGTTGAAATACAGGTTAATTGATTTAAGGGTATTAGCGTTTCCTAATAGAGCTTCGCTTTAAACAAATAATAGTGTCTTTGCATAGTTCTCTGTAGGGTCAAAACAACACAGAATACCGAGATGGTAGCAAGAAGCAAGAACTTTATTTCGAGTTACAGAACTTAACATGGTGTTTTTTTTAATTCAAGACTCAGAGGGAGACAAAATGTCATCACACCTTCTCAGTCGCGCCATCTCTGGGAACGAGTCCCCTCCAGCACGATTTTCATGGGTATGAATCATGATCTTGTTCCCAGGAAGGTCATGAAAAAAATTAACACACAGTCGTGGTGTCTAAACAGGACATTCTCAAACGTGTTTTCGAACTGCATTCAAATCAGTGAATGGTGCTCAACACATCAATATTAAAAATACTTTAAACTGCACCAATGTTACTAAGTTGGCAGTTTGTCGGTTATTCATGAATAAACGTATTTTCACATAGTTACTAGTACTATGGACCTTCTGGTCATAATTTCGTGCACTTCTTTCCTCACTAACCCGACCTCCAAACACTTCCTTTACTCTGAAACTCTAAACTCTACTTTGGCTGCTATAGCCGTCGTTTTTTGGGAGGGGGCATGCACTTGAAGGCCTAAGAAATTAATGCTTTGTTTCCGGTTTTAGTCGGGGGTCGGTAGGTAGGGCTAGGGATTCTCTCTTTTTTTTTATAGATTTTGGCAGAAGTGATTCAACAAAATACAGTGTAACAAAGCAAACCGCGTCGTACCATAATTATTTGTGTCCCAAGGACCAGTCCCTCCGTCTGTTTGTGTAGAAGGGACAAATATTTATGAAAACGCGTCAATAATAGCGTTTTAAAGGGTTTGAAATTTCATGGACTTGCCAGGGCCTGGGGGTCGGCCCACGAAAGAACACGCCAGTAGCGTCGGTGGGTGAAGTATTTGCTAGGGCCGGTCGGGAACCGGAAACACTCATTTTTTTTACCTAGGCCTAAGTGACAAGTGACAGAATATCCGCACACACTGCCAGCGCAAGAACGGACACAATCCCGAGGGACGCCAGGATCCCCTCGGCACCGCTGTTGCCACTGAGGGCGGGGGCCCGAGGGTCGTTGTGGCCGGTCAGGACGTGAGTGTTGCATCTGTCCTCCGTGCAGCACAGTTTGCACACCTGTAAGAAAAGATGGATGGTATCCGTGAATTATGAAGCAAGTTTAAACTGTAATATCTAACACAATAAATTGGACTCACCCAAATTTTCGACTGTACAACTCGACTGTACAACTCGACGGTACAACTCCAGTCTACCAACACATATGAACTTTCAAGAAATGATATCCGTGAATAATTTGGTTAATCACCAGGTTGGTGAATGATTGAATAGCAAAGTTATTTATTCACAACCAGTTGTTTCACAAGAACCGACGTTTTGATGACCGCCTGTCATCTTCATCAGCAATCATGACTGGTTTACTATGCATGGAAGCTAGGTGTTCTAGTGAGCCAGCTAATATCCAGGAACACCTATCTTATAAGTGCACAGTAAACCAGTGAGGGGGGCCTATCGTACCCATACAGAGCCGTGCCTATCTACTTCTATTCCTGCTTAGGATCTGGCACATTACTGGGTAGTCTCCGCGTGTCCGAGAACGTACAGTTGCCAAAGGCACGGTTCTGGATACGCACGGACTATCCAGACCCGTGTCTGAGCATGGCTGTGGATAAAGCATGGTTCTGGATATGCCTGGACTATCCAGAGCCGAGCCTGAGCATGGCTCTGTTCTGGATACAACCATGCAGGGTTTTACCTGTCCTGCCCGTCGGCTGTCATGCAGATCTCGTACTCCCAGTAGGCGGTGCAGGACGGCTGGCAGCTCCGCCTGTACGACATGTCTGCCCGTCTCCGATCCGTTCCACCTGGAGGGAAAGATAAAATCCACCATGTGGTATTTCCGTGCCTACCCGACAAAACAAACATTTCAATGCGAAATGTGCAGAAGTTGAGAAAAGTTGGTGTCCATGAGCAAAAAAATGTAACAACATTAGTTCCAACATTCCGGTATTCGAATTTTCGAAATCGGTGTATCCGAAACGCGTTCGAGTTATTCTATCGAACTTTGGAAGCCTGTGTGATAACCGCG
>NW_017803854.1:2289335-2289640 GCF_001625305.1 Branchiostoma belcheri | reverse complement strand
CTCTTGACACTCCATGGCAGTTCCCCCTATTCCGTTTCCCGTCATGCACTCCCGGTCCGTTCCCTCGCAGCTGTAGCACACGGTGTTGGCTGGACCTGGAGCGGACAGAAAGTAGGAAAGTCAGTCCCTAAATCTTTTCTCCAGACAGATGTCTACCACAGTACATTAGACGGGCACGTCGGCAGAACGTATTGCGCACGTGAGAACCTCATAGCACAAGTCTCATAGCACTCGAGAGAGGGGGAGGGAGAGAAAAAAGAGAGANAGGGGAGAGAGAGAGAGGAGGGAGAGAGAGAGAGAGAGAG
>NW_017803854.1:2272797-2289315 GCF_001625305.1 Branchiostoma belcheri | reverse complement strand
GAGAGAGAGAGGGGGGTAATACACTAAATGTATAACGCATAAGGCGAGTGTTTTTTCCCACCTTCAATCAGTGTCGAGTTGTCCGAGGCTGTTGTAGTGACGCTGTTCGGCCACGCGGTAGAGCTTCTGCGGAGCGTAGCTCCCCCAGTCACTCCGCTTCCCGAGCTGACCCCAGCACCGGTCGCTGCAACAACGCAAGATCTGATTATCACATGTACATGGTAACGTTATATCATTAGCCTGACATGACGGAATGAATAGCGTTCCAATGTTGCATGGCACTTGGAGTTCCATTCAAGGTCTCATATATGAATATTTTTTCGTTAGATCATCTTACTTGCTCCTAGTAAACCTACAGAAATTTCTTAGCTTCAAAGCATTGCACACCGGGGCACGTCCCTACTCTATGTTGAAAGGTGTGGTGAGTTCTTTAACGAGCGTGTGGTGTGGCTCTCCATCCAAACAAGGGACCTCTATTTAAGTTTAACGTCCTATCCGAGGGACGCCCTAATCGAAGCTAGGTACTCATTTTCACCCGAGTGAAGTAAGGAAAGTCGTGTTAAGTGCCTTTCCCAAGGGCACAAAATCGGTGACATGGCAGGATCAAAACTTACCCATCGCCTGTGTTGTAGGTGCTGGGCAGGTGGTCACTCCGCTTTCCGGATGGAAACACTCTCCGATCTCCGGACACGCCAGGGAATCCGGCGGGCAGAGGCTCCACTCCACCATGTAGCCGTGTCCGATAGGCTGGGAGCTCGGGGAGAAGGTCAGGGTCATGGTCTGTCCCTCCTCCGCGCCGATCGCGACCGGTCCGCCCCGCTCCCCACACTTGGTCGTGCTCCCGACCTGTCCGTTGCTGTCAGTGGTTGTGATCTGTAATAGTTGAATCAGTGTGATTTGAGGAGATTTAGTTCAAGGTGCCCACTGCAGTTCGAGATCATATTTGTCGTAGGCCGTCAAACGGTTCATGTGTCGTAGAATTTTTAGATAGGTTGACATAGAATCAATCGCCGACAAGCATTTCTTAAGACAGCTGCAGAATTTCGTACGACACATGCACGACTATTAGTATCCAAGGAATGCCCTCAGTTTGCGATCGTGTGACGATTGTACGACCTGACCTATTGCCTGAATAGGTTAGAGTTACATTGTAGGTTTTGAATAGTCTCCGCGTATAAAGGAACGTGCGTAGATTTACCCCAGGTAAGTTTCTGGATACGCGCGGAGGAACCAAAACCCGGCCTTAACAACGTTTCTGGATAAAACACGGTTCTGGAAACAACAGAATCATTTTGAACACACAAAACGTGCAAAAGACGATCATAAGCATAATCTATGCCATATGCATTTTTTAAAGCAGCCAGGCCGGGCCCTGGCTCAGAATTGTGACTAGTACTCCAGCATTAAGCCTATCCTGGGTACCATCCGGATTTTCGCTCCACAACAATGATTTTTTAGAGTGTTGCGGAACGAATGTCCGGATGGTATCACAATTCAAAACCGTCACAATTCAAAACCGGGACTCGCGCAGCGCCCGGCTGTTTGTTTTTGGCACTATTCGACGGGACACGGTGGGGTGCCGGCCGGTGGGGTGCCGGCCGGTGGGGTGCCGGCCGGTGGGGTGCCGGCCGGCCTATTTTTGATCCCGCGCGGGCGCCGAGTTGATTTTCAGTCGAGAGCCTAAAAGGAACATTTCATTGTGACCATGACAGTCGGCGTCCGCCCGGTCGGCGTCTTGATGCCGACCGGCGTCTAGATCGGGAACAGACCGCGCGGGCCCCGTTGGAACTGTGACTCCAGCATTACCTGAATGCTCCCTGAGCTGCAGGCGACGCCGAAGTCGCCCGTGAAGCTGGCCATGAGGACGGGGTAACGTCCGTCCGATTCAGGAGCCGCGGCAAGGGACCAGCTACAGTCCATCCCGGCGATGTAGAAGCTAGGGTAGTTGGGAGTACTCAGGTTGCCGGATTCCGTGATGTTCTGGACGTCGCCTTGGCACCCTGTGAGGTAAAAGAAAAAGACGTAAAAATTGTCTGGTTCACATTGCACTGCAGCAGAAGTGTCGCTGCTATAGATGCATATGTAATAGTGTACATATGTAATTCATGATTTTTTCACGGTATTTTAATGTTTATTATGTTCACTGTTACTTCTGAACCGTGAACGTATCATTACAGTTAACAAATAATTCCTTGACATTCTTTTTTCTGCACCTGTCGCCACCATGAATACTAGTATATCTCCTTGAACATGTCAATTTTCCTCAGACCGTTAACTTTTGCTACCGTGAACATAAAGTAAATTACACTTAATGTTTGTAGTATCATACCTAGCCTGAGTGTCAGTCTTTTTAGCTTTCGTCTGCTCCCCAAGATCCGCTACCGGCCAAAAAGACTGAACCCGCACGAATTGCTAACGGCTGGTTCTTTCTGGCCGGTAGCGGACACTATATCATACCTGCGCTGAAGGCAGCGTAAGCCCCCAGACCCTGCGCCAAGCACTCCTCCCCCTCGTCCGCCCAGTCGTTGCAGTCCTGGACCAGGTCGCACTTCCGGGACTCGTTGATGCAGATGGCGGCGTAGTCGCAGGAGAACAGTTCCTCCAGGCACTCCACCGACCACTCCAGGTTAAAACCCTCGCCGCCAACGCTGGCGTCGGACCTGAAGAAGTCTTGCATTGTCAGCCTCGCGTTTCTTTTTATGCTGTATCATAGTCACAATTTTACTTTGAGGTAAATTGTAACACACGCACAATTAGTGACTGCCTCTCGCATCAGAAACATGTTTGTACTAAGTAGTAGTTTGAGATTATCCTGACGGTGAGGATTCTATTCTATAATGTATACGTATTATGTATACTAATTTTAACACTTGTGGCTGCTTTGTGATCAATGACACATTTCAGGTAATATTGATTTATTCGCGTAGGTACCTGAAATGCCATTGGAAATAAAAATCTGAATCGGAAGAATGTACGCGAGAGTGTTTTTAACCATACTGGAAATCGTACACAGCAGCTTCAAAATGAGTACATATATATGCTGTACATTGCAAAACAATATTGGAAAACGACGCTTATGTCGTAGAAGAACAAAATCAAATCTGTGTGTTTGGTCATATGTTCAACCTTCCTGCCACGTAGATTTCATAATAAAGGCGACTTGTTTTGCCTCTTTTTATTAGCACGCTCGCATCAGTTTTGTAGTTCCCCTGGGATGAACGTGGATGGGCGAGAAACGGCGGTCATGGAGACTATATATCACCATAGAGGCATGCTATGCTGATATATAACTTGCACGATTGCGCGAATATTGTATAGGACACACCGTATGTTATCTTATTGGCACAACGCCCCTTCAAAAGACTATATACTGGACAAAGTACATTCCACAAAGCGTCGCCCCACCCCCCAAAACTCATCTTACAATCATTTACTGCAGTTTCTGTAAAATAAGATATTTCTGCTTTTCTAACACTTCTAACAACTGACATAAATGTACTCGAACGATTATTAAAAATGCTAAAAAAAACTAAAAAGTGCACGCGACATACCGAAAGTTGATGAGCACGCTGTTCCCTGTGCTGGTTATCGGGTTTGGGAGTGTGTCACCGCAGACCTTGGCAACGGAAGTGGCCGTGGTTTCGCCACCATCACGAACCTAGTAAGAGCCATGGTAAAAAACGCACATGGTTGGTAAACTTTCAAGTTCAAAGAAAGAAAGTGATCTCGATCCAGTTTTAGCTCATTGAAGAGCTAATCTTCCACTGGTCGTGACAGAGAAGACAGACGCTATGTACAGTATTTACAGGTTCATTGTACCGGGGAAATTCCCCTAGCTCTTTTCGACAAGCACAATGAACAGTGGACCACCGTTAACGTCCCGTCCGAAGGACTGCGACCCTAAACAGTAGCGTGCATGTCGGGTGAGTGACATCAGCCGGGATTCGAACTCCCAACCTCTTAGTCCAGAGGCAGGATTGCTAACCACTGAAGTACGCACGCTACTCCACGTTCAGTTTATTAGCTAATTCATTACATGTATATTACTCGTAACAGGGGGCTATCATTTTTTCAAGATGTCCACCCTGAGACCGGATCAGTAGTTTGTTAGGCCATAGCTATAGGCTAGACCATGTGAGGGTTAACGTGATACACGTGCTTTAAAAAGGATACCTTTCTTGTCTATATTTACCGACAGAAACAGATTATTTCAGACAGTTGACACAATTTCCTAATCTTTCATCCATTTAGAAGATCACCAAAAGAGACTTTGTCTATACTAAGATCACAAAACCCAGTCAAAATTATTATCCACCGCCTACAAAGTAGGCAAACAGTAAACGTAGTATAGGTAGTAGTATAAGTTGATACTTTCTTATACTTTCTTTGACACTGTACAAGCAATTAGCCTTCGGGCATGATTCTGCAAATACAGATACGAGTATTATCTACACCATTCGTAGCTTTTAGAAAATGACAGTGCTGAGACGGAATTCGACCGGTTTCGACTTTATTTGTCTTTCTCAAGAATGACAAAGATCCGACCACTCCTCCTTTTATTAACATTTCTCTCTAGTGCAGGGCGCTCCACTCGAGTTTAAGATATTGGCAAATCAGCGTTAAGGATATCTCACTTTGCCCTGGTTTAGGCTGGATTGCCATGATCTGTTCTAGTTGACTACATGTATCCACTGAGTACTGTGCACTAGGTAAGGTTGCCATGACCCCAATTGACCTAAATTGACATACAGTATGACTTCATGACAGGTATTATCTACATTTCCCTTACCTGGAGGTAGTCGTAGACACACCCATTCTGTTCCTCGATGTCCAACGCATGGAAGACTATGATGATCCGTTTGCCTTCATCCACCGTGATTAAATACCTGGCGGAAACCATCAGAAGTGCAGTGAATATGTCCTTAGTTTGATTGAAGATGAATGTCACTTTATCATTGGTTGTTAACGATATGACGATAAACACTCAAAGATGTTCACCCTCCCTTCCACGTGTACAAACGAATCTACAACTGGTACATTCCCACCATAAATGAATTCAATTACATTGTAGGAGGAGATACTGTGTAGAAATATGCAGTTACATCAAAGAATGTTTAAAGATTTTAGAACCAGTAGTGAATACTATACGTTATACTCAACAGTTAATCATATGATATGTATGTCAAATTCTGTTTGTGGGTATGGGTGTGAAAGACCTAACGAAAGTCGTTGTACTTTCGTTGTGTTTCTGACAGTAGCATGCTGTACTCACGTGCAGGCAGAGTTAGCCGGGTACATGGCCGGGTAGCCGGGGCTGGATATGGTGCCAGACAAAGCCCGCAGCACCAAGGATCCACCGTCCTGTTGGCACCCTGTATAACAATGATATAACACTCACTTAGAAAGTCACATCATATGGACGGACTACCAGCATGGGTTTAGAGCTAAGCGACTAACAGTCTATCACATAGCTGGTGCACTGAACAGTAAAAAGCAGGTAGATTACTCGACTTTACAAAAGCGTTCGACAAAGTTCCTCATGGCAGACTCATCTCAAAACTGGAGTTTTATGGAATCCAAGGAACAACACTATATGCATTGCAATAAGTTGTTTCCACCGTCCTCCCGTTGGCACCCTGTATAACAATGATATAACACTCATACGTGAGCAGTCAGGGTTCCACATACTTACCCATGCACTCTCGCTGTGCAAGTCATGGTTTCCGTAGTTAAAGATCTAATGTTGCTACTGACATATATTCTGTACGTAGTTTGTTGCACACATGCTTCTGAACTAAACTGTGTCCCGCTTTGGCCAGCACGTGAGAGATATCCTTACAAGTGGCCTGGCTTATGTCTTGCTTTCTGAAATAAGAATGCCTTCTGAAATACATATATTGAGGTGCACTCACTCACTCACTCACTCACTCACTCACTCACTCACTCACTCACTCACTCACTCACTCACTCACACATTTACGAACTTGCTTATCTACATATAGATATATGGGAAGAATTCCTAACCTTCATTCACGTTTGCGCTGGTCTGACCCTCTGTAGTTGTTAGTGAAGAAGGGTTGGTGGTCGACCACACACGCAACCACAAGGGCCCCGGAGGAAACGGTTGATACGTTTGTTGTGTAGAAAAAACAAACAAAACAGAAAAAAAACAATACAAAGTTAGGTAGTACTACGGACAACCTTCGAGCGTTCGCTGTCAGTTTACTTTCTAACTCTAGCTATGTATGACTCGTCGAAAAGACCTGGTGGAATTTACACGACACAATAAACCTTTCTATATACAGTCAAATCTGTCCAAACCAAAGAAAAGTGGCCACCTTAGACAGGTGGTCTCCTTGAAGTTGAAGAGGGTCGCCTCACAACATGACTGAGGCATAAATGGTTTCCAAGTCAATATGTTCTAATGTCAAATGCTGTAAATGCATTTGGGGAGAGTGGCACATGAACAATTTACGTCGAACAAAAACATCATCTAGTAGTCGAGGCAAACTGGCTGGTTTCTCCATGATTTCTCATTAGTTATCATCAATACCATGCTTCTTTATTGATAATAACCTTTATTGTACATTCATGCCCTATCGGGCTAAGTACAGGTGAACAGATGAAATAGGTAATATACATGTTTGTATTACAAACAGCTTTAAAACTACTCTAATACAATGGTTCGGTAATCAACATGATCGAAAATGATGTGGTCACCATGGGCAGGTATCAGGCCTTCAGCGGACCCAACTCATGGTCGCGTTAGCCAGGTGGTCACCTTGGAAAGGTTGCTTAATGCTTGTGTCACTGGGGAAATTTTTTGGGACCGAGAAAAAGCGGTCACCAGTGACAGGTGGCCTGCTTGAAGAGGTTGTCTCCTTGGCAGGTTTGTACTGGTGTGTTACGCCGAAAGGCGGTTATACCGGCTATACAGATACAGATACTGCACAAGGCGTCTGTCGTCTCTGCCACCACCAGTGTAAGATTAGATCTTCGTTGAGATCACTTTCAAGGTTCACTGTCTTTCATCACTTTTAAGTGAGAAGCAGACTATAGTGTCTAAAATTCGTGATCACGTTAACCTTACCCAGTTGTTGGACTTACTTTGTATATTTATAAGGTATTATGTACATGGATGTCAACGAGATAACTATATTTTGTACAGCTTTTTTCCGAATGACATATGCAACATCCATTCAAAGAACTGCCTTTTCTGTGCAATAAAAAAGCACTGGATAAAGCTCGTCGCACAATTTACCACAAAACCAATAGAATTACGACTATACGAGTTTGCTACCAAGCTTTGGTTTAAATCAAGCATTTCGTTTTGCCCTCATGCCATTTCGTCATTTATAAATACTCCTTGATGACTGCCTATAGACTTGGTGTTGACGCTGGGGCCTTAGATTGGAATGTTACCAGGGAAAACGCCCCGGGCAAGAACACTCATTTTTGACGCGGCTGGTCGTGGCCTGGTTACCGGACCTATCATAGCTGCCGTGTCCTTCATGTAGGTTAATGTAGCTATAATAGGTTTGGTCACGAGGCTAGCTGGTCGTACTCACCTGCATGGCGACTCAGCACGAGGGCAGCCGCAAAGAAGAAGAATCCGCCTCCCTGCATGTTAACCAAAGCCTCTAGTTTAGCAACGGGGTACGATAGCGAGAACGTCTGTTAGATGTGAAGTTTTCTTCTTGGTTTGGAGACTTTTGAGTGAGCGACTTGGCTTTAAAATCTCTGTAGTTGATCCAGGTATCCAGGGCTTGTTACAAAGTTAAGTGGATATTGGAGATTAGCGGAGATAAGTTGATTTTTCTATTTGCAACAGTAGTTTTTTGTCGCGGTTGTTTTCTCAGGATGAAATACAGGTTAATTGATTTAAGGGTATTACCGTTCCTGATAAAGCATGGGACAGGCTCTATTGTGAACGATCCAGTTTGTTCTGGACGCCGTTCTTTCCACTTTCTCAAAACTAGTCTGTCTGCTTTATTTTCTACAAAGATGGTGGGAATTTTTCCCAACTGTTGACGCAATCCCGGTCTTACCGACATCCGGTTTGGACAAGATTTTACCAGCTCGACTGTAGTTATTGTTTGTTGATTGCGTGTACTTTAATCGTGCTAGGGGAAGACGAATACGACGTAATGCCCCAAAGTGCAGTAGGCTTAAGACCAGCTAATGTATAAAAGTTTATTAGCAAATTCGTGCCTGAAAGATATCCGCAGGTACGTGTACCTGGGAATCATACAAGTGGTAGAAACACAGCACATGTGAACAAGGACAGTGACTGGAACAATATACTAATTCAAATACTGGTCATTGTAACAATAGATTCATTCAAGTACCAGTGACGGCTATATCTAGACAATTCGGTTTGGTCTCTCTCTTTTTCGGAAACAGGGGAAGACCTAGCCTCTATAGCATGCCAAAAACTGGGGGGGGGGGTCTTGAGGGTCTTTGTGAGCTTTTATGTGTTATTTTCTGATTGCATATAGACAACATAGACGGCGTTTAGAAGTGGGCTAATCAGAAAACAGCCTAAGACCACCAAACCCCCAGTTGTATAAGCCTGCTACGGAGGCTAAGGAATACCATTTTTCAAAATCAGCGCGAGAACTCATTTTGCTGAGAGTACATTGTAGTAAGGAGACGAAGAGGGCGGCCCTGTACGAGATGGAGAGACAACCTAGTTCAACACCTAGGGCCTACATGCGAGAGCCAGCTAGGGCCAGAACCGCGAGACTACCAAAGAGCTGTCAGTCGAGGGGGGACTTCCCTCGTAGAAGTGACTGATAACACATTGGGACATGAGAGATTTCCCGCGCTGATTCTGACGGAGGTGTTCGAAGTAGAACAGGGGGTTCGACGCGTTCGAACAGGAACGGTCTATTCCATACATGCATTCGCTGATCCCTCACGTCTTTCTTGTCAAAACCAAACATGACTAGGCCGGTAAAAACCCTTCGAAATGTAAATGAAATTAACGTCCTGACCACCAACCGGGCTGTCTTTATTCAATCACCCAGGCATTCTGATGAAGTCTTGAGTAACGCGAGACAAGCCTGAGTGAGGAAATACACGCGAAGCTTGCGGCGCGTCGGTTCTATAGAAATGGAGTTTTAACTCAGTTAAAACTGAGCTGACAGATATCTTTCAGTGTTCTTAGTCATTCACAGGTGATTACCGTCTCGGGTAATTCAATCAACATTGTCCCACTTACGGGACTATTGTAACAATGTAAACTTTCTTTAGACACATCAAGACGGATCAGGGTTTCAAATTCATTTTTGGAAGTTACGTGCACTGGTAACATTACACCTGACCAAATAAATTAGGTGCACAGAAAAAAAATGTTTGACAGCAAAAGTTTGAGAGAACATCCTAAAACAATTTGTATCAGCAACGTCTTTGTAGAAACATTACTGCTTCTCTTAAGAGGTTGAATTTGAAATTATTCTATTTTACTAAATTTTATCATTTTTCTGACACGATTAAATGTCAAGATTTTTTCGCGTTCTATTGTACAATAATGGTAGGCACGTTCATCGCATCCTCCTTCGCAGGGCTAAAATCCTCCGGTTCCCTTCCGGTTTTAGCCCTGCTATTTACCGCTGACAGTTTGACTTCTGGTGACGTCACCGCCAAACTGCTGTCAGCCAATCAGAGAATTTGCGCACCGAGCTTTGCGCAAAAACCGCAAAGGTCGCTGGGAACCTATTAGCCAATCAGGTTACGTCTTACATTCCCATGTTGGGACAGGCCAAGATGGCGGCTATTACAGATACTAGAGTTTCGTGCGAGCCGTGCAAGAGTCGAGCCGTGCAAGAGTCGAGCGGCTTCGTGAGCATCAGCAGTCGATGCTACAGGCGCTGCTTGATGGCAGAGACGTTTTTCTGAGTGTGCGGACAGGAGGAGGGAAGAGCCTGTGCTATATGGGCTTCCCAGCAGCGGCCAAAGCCCTGGCCAAAGCCGAGACAGAGTTAGGGCAAGCCCCCCGACATCTGATTGGTTTGTGCCAAATAAGGCAAGCTCATGAATTATTTATAAGTGACGTCACCAGAAGTCAAACTGTCAGCGGTAAATAGCAGGGCTAAAACCGGAAGGGAACCGGAGGATTTTAGCCCTGCGAAGGAGGATGGTTCATCGTGGAACTTACCAGGAAGTTATTTTGAAGTCCACGAAACAGGAAGGCTTCTGGAGAAGAACTTATTTCATCAACCGCATTTATTGTAGAAACATGAAGTTAAACAACAAAACAACATACGTCAATGTCCTTGTCTGTCAAGTTTTAGTAAAACGTGTATCAGTTCAATTTTACAAGTAGCAGGATTATGCGACAATCCGTTGTTCATATATTGTGTTTAACGAAGAACCAACAGAGCATAGTACACATCTGTTCTATAGTACACATATCGTAGCTTTGATATATTTTCACATGAATTACCCAACCAGAAGAAAACTGTAGTGTGTTGAAACATTTAACACACGTTAAATGGCATTTCCTATCTTCAATTTCGTCCTATATCCATACCTGTTGCTTTAGGTGAGCTAGTGGAAAAATACATACACAGAATATATAACATTTTGGCCCAATAGCCTATTTTAGTATGTTCTGGAGTCCGGTTTGTTGACCAAGAGAAGTTTCTACAGTCCAAAAGGGAATCTGAATTCAATGGTTAACAATACTATTGTGAAAGTAAGGTTGTTATAAATATTATACGTCTTTCCTGATCGAACATGATAAGCCCCGCCCCCTGTTCGAAATAGAACGGGAGGTTCGACGTGTTCGATCAGTTCCGGTTCTATTGGCTTGTTCCGTACAACATTTCAGTTTCTCTCCCCCCCGACGTGCAGATACAGGGTGTCAACCCCCTCTCTGTCCAACCAGTCTTTTGGCGCTAACCGTCGTGGTCGGATTTCATTTAAGGGAATCTCATTTATCCCGTATCAGACACAGGAAGGCAAGAAACATTAAAGCTGCCACGGTTCCGGCAAAGACATTCTACAGTTCCGGGACATTCTTTCTACGTCTCAGAATATGCATATGTCAAATTTCAACACACGTAAACGCGAATGTTCCGCCTTGCTGCGTCTTTGCAGGCTCACATAGCTACACAAATGGCAAGTGAGGGATTCGATTTGCCTGATTTATAGGCTTACATATTTTGATCTGACAATATAACGAACGCTACAGAGATACAAAGTTATTCATCCTGTTCATATTTCAAACAGCAAACAAAGAAACAAAAATATACAATATCACACAGATAACAAACACTGCATACCGGATTGAACAAAACTTGCATTTTTTTGCACAACAATGCTAAACGTTTGCCTGTGTAAAAGAAACTGTTTATGTACATAGTGTCACCAATTTCACACATCCCATAATGCCTAATAAAGATCATGAATATGGATGGGATATGGCGTAAGAAGGGGATATACGTAA
Organism: Branchiostoma belcheri; assembly: GCF_001625305.1. NCBI lineage: Eukaryota > Metazoa > Chordata > Leptocardii > Amphioxiformes > Branchiostomatidae > Branchiostoma > Branchiostoma belcheri. The sequence goes on along the minus strand of NW_017803854.1, from coordinate 2,277,863 downwards.
TGCGACCGTGCGAGTAGGAGAGTCTTCGGTAGAAGGTAGAACGATAGAAGGTACGTGATGTTCTCTAATTCCAACAAAAATGCAATTATGGCATGCGCTTTATACTAGATAAATAATTCAAAACAATATAGTTGACCAGTTTGTCGATAGAACTTGTTGGAAATATTACATCGAGGAAGGGGGAGGGGGTTGGCCATACGTCATATCCGTGATCTTTACTAGGCATTATGGGAAGTGTGAAAGGGCTGTAGACTACTGCAGTGTGCGTGTGACGTAAGAGACCAGCATGACTGCCAGCGCGGTGACCCAGAGACAGGGTACCGCCGCCGTGGCGTCCCCGCCCTGTCCCTCGTTGTGCCCGGTCATGATAAAGTCGTTACAGTCGTCAACGTCGCTGCAGCATTTCATGCACACCTGGAACAAAAAAAAAAAAGAAAAGAAAAATGAACATTAAGAAAGATTTGTGGAAAAACATATTTAAGAAATTTTTTTTTTAGCAAAATCTATTTCTGAAATACCCCCGGTGGTTTGCATATGTCTTGAAGGTGGTGTCACACACCTTTCGCACAGGTAAAAGTGCTATGGGTTGTTGTCCACTGTGTCCAGAGCTCGGTATTGGGCACAGACAAGGGAGGGTCCGCCTTTTACCTCCCAACTGAAGTCAGGTACGGTACTCTTTATATCTGGATGGAGTGCAAAAAAGCCGTGCCTTCCCAAGGGAAAAAGATCGGCGATATGTCGGGATTCGAACCGAGGACCTCCGGGTTCTTGACCAAACACCCTACCGTTACACCACACCACACCACACGACACCACTTCACCTGACATATCAATGGGATACAATGGTCCGTACCTTCGGCCGCCCTTGTGGCGTTTCGCACGCCTCTTGTTCCCAGTAGCTGCTACACACGTCCCCGCAGCCTCGCTCCACTCTCAGCCCAAACGAACTGCCAGCCTCTCCAATCCGCTCGACCTAGGGAACAGATATCACCAGTACGTTTAAACATATATTGCTGGCTATAGTTTAATGCACTGAAAGAAGACCTTATAAACCTACTTTCCAAGATTTCAATCTCAAAAAATTCTCCTGCACCAGAAAGTCACAAGGGTCTGCCTCCTATATCAACATCTAACTCCTGCTGGCGCACGGTCAGATTCTAGGAGCTTCAAGTTCGTGTTTACTAAACATTTCCTGTTAACTAATAGACCTTTTAACCTGTCTTTTTGTCTGTCAATCACTCCCCACCCACACGCCCTCAACCTACTCTGTCCGAAAAAAAACATACACACAAACTAACAGACGACCCACCCAAAACAATACCTCCGTACCCGGAGGTGAGTGACCTTACCCAGCAGTGTTCGCCGTCTTCACAGGTAGTCGAGGCGACGTTGGCCGGATTGCTGATGCAGTCTCCCGTTCCGTTACACGTGTAGCATGACAGTCGGTCTGCGGGATCTGACGTTGTAGTGAAGAAATACACAGAAAACACGTAAATCAAAGTGTCAAACAGTATGAATTTCTTTCAAGTATACATGTAACTTTCTTATAACGGAATACCTTAGCTGTATGTGTAAGTCCAATGTATTGTGACATTATGATGTTGCAATTTGAATAGATAAAACTAGAAAGGTAACATTTGCAAAGCAAATGCATAATGTTTACCTTAGCATATGGCCTATTCTGTTAATTCTTACTCAAATACATATATATGGTGACAGGAGTCTAAATCCCTCCTGCTATAAAATTGTAACATGATGTAACCCAAAACTAGTTACCATGGTGACAGACGTCTGGTTCAGGTCATTGACATTATTCGTTTGAATAAGAAGAAGAGGAAACAGAGCAAAAACAGTATGTCTTCCTTCGGTAAACATAATACTATAGTAAGATGAAAAATGAAATAACTAGTTTTAACCATACCTTCCGTGACAACAGTGATGTTTGAGAAGACAGTGGTGGTGGGCTCCTCCGTTGTCGTTGGGATGGTGGTCGTCGGAACTGTAAAGGCGAAAAAACAACCGCAGAAAGGTTAGGAATAAACTGACTAGTAGCTGTATAGTCATAGAATCTCCATTCCCTGCCAATATCATTCCCAGAACTACCAATAGGAGCTCAGCATTCTTCATCACTATGGGAATCGGCCCAATAGGGCTCAGGATTCTCTGTCACTATGGAAACCAGTTACCGTGGTAACAGATAGTTCTCAGTCTGACAGTGACTGGCAGATGTATTGATCTGTCTGACCCAGAGGTGTTGGCCATTAAGTTGGGTGACCATGCAGTGGCAGGTCTGCTCGAAACGCGATGTAGTCAGGCTAGGGGCCTGAGCAGTGGGAAGGCTGCTAGAAGCATGATGTACTAGTATATACAGGCTATAGGGTGGATCGAATCTCAGAGAGGATGTGGACTTGGGAGCTAAAATAGGTTTGGTAACCAGGCTAAATCAGCACGTCGGCAAAACGTACAGAACGTACAGAACCCCGTATTTTCGCGTTTTTCGTGGGGTTCTTGGTCAACGTTGCATCAGAATTTTGCCTGTTGCAGAGGATATTCTTTCTTACATAACATTTGGAAACTTCTGTCGAAATGCTAACCTTATATGAGCGAATACAACCTTATATGAGACGTTCTGCCAAAATGCTATGTACAATACATTACGGGTTTCAGGTGCAGAATGTTCTGCCGACGTGCTGGCTAAATCGAACTTGGACAATCAGAAACACGACAACTGAGTTGATGCTCACTTAGGCAGAGTGCGTCCGCCTCGTCGTCCCCCGTGCTGCACTCCTCCGTGCCGTTACAATTGGCCTCCACCGGGAGACACGCGTAGTCCGCCGCGCACAGAACCTGGTCTGGGGAGCAGGGGATCCAGGACAGGGAGAACCCGTCCTCGGCGATGGGCCCGCTCACCGACAGCTCCGCTTCGTTGGTGTTGACGATGAACGTAGTAGTTCGGTTGCAGATATCGTGGGTATTCGAGCCTTCAGTCAGCTGTAGAAGAATGTTATGTTTACTTATCAAGTCACTTCAAATTTTTGTCATTTTAACAATTTGCATTGACATTTTTCAGACATTTTTTGGGAAATCTTTTTCTAAAATATTTTTTTCCAAAAAATATTTTTCCAAAAAATATTTTTCCCAAAAAATATTTTTCAAAAGAAATTTAAAAAAAAAATTTCCAAAAAATATTTTTCCAAAAAATGTTTTTCCAAAAAATGTTTTCCCAAAAAATGTTTTTCTAAAAGCATATTTTCTAAAACATTCAATATATATAGCTTTACTTGTTTGATTGCAATCAAAAGCGAATAATACAAACAGAAGTCCAGAAGGAAAAAAATACCTCGGCAGAAGCGGTAGTGCAGTCGACGCCTTCCCCTGCTGTCGCAGTGAAGATGAGCTGGTATCCTGCGGGAGCCGCGAAGTCCCAGTCACAGGCGACGCCGGGCGGGAAGAAGGGCAGGCTTCCGTTCGGCGAGGACACGCTCCCGGCAGTGGAGGCATCGATGCTCTCCCCACATGCTGCCAGGCAGAAGAGGAATACATTTTCCCTTTTACTTACGGATCATCCTTTTACAGTTTTGAGACTAATTGTGAAAATATATGAGCTTTACGCAGAATTTTATCATCAAAACTGGTCGTTATGTATCTGACTGATCTTTTCGACTTTAATTATTCTACTCGTGTCCTATCAGTAATTCTAAGGGATAGGGGTTGGGACTTGCGCTCGTTGAATTTCATTTACTAAACCCCAATTAGCTTGTTTCGATTTTGTATATTTGTTTATTTGTCCATATATTGTTATAATCAGTATACCTCTGTTTAATCATTCTGTGTAGATGGCGCCATTAATATACGTTCCATGGAACAAAACTAGGACCATCACAACAGCAATATCAAAAGTTTAAAGTTAAAGACTTTAATAAGTCCATCTGCAGTGCCCACGTTTTCACCAATAAGCCTTCGTTAAGACTCCATAATATGGCGAGGGTTTGAGATCGGGGAACTCTAGTTAGGCCACACCGTCTTAATCTTGTGGATGACATCCTCTAAAGACCCCCAAACTAGTGCGCGCGGGCGAATAAAAAAATTCCGGCCAAAAATAAAAATGCTACTAAACCACAGGAATTCGTGGCAGTATACGACAAGTCGGCACATGCTGGCTTTTTGCGGAATTTATGAATCGGCACTGTACGTATGTACTGAGTTCTTGAGTCGGGGAGCTTCGGTAGCCTGGGTACCCGGCTCCGTATTGTCTCTAACCACCATGGACTACCCAGGCCTAGAGCCAGGCGCTAGGGCAGAGCCTTGGTGGACGTAATCTTTGGTGAATGTCATCCATAAAATTAAGTCGGTGTGGCCTTATTAATAGCTCTGTGATGATTTCAGGTGAACTCACTGTCGAGCCCGTACGCCGCCAGACACCCCGTCTCGTCCTGGAAGTCTGCGCACGTCTGCGTGCCGTCACACTCCTGGGCGGAGGTGAAGCACACCGGAGCGTCGTCACACGAGGTGGTGCCGTCCACGCAGGTGGTGGACCAGTCTACCGCAAACCCGGCCCCGGCCACACTGTAGTCAGACCTAGCGAGAAACAACATATCATTTAGAAAGTTTAACATGAGGTGGACAACATATCATAAAAGTTTAACATGAGGTGGCAAAGTCGGCCGCGTTCACACTAGTCGGAGCTAGCGAAAAACAACATGTCATTAAAGCCTCGGTCACAACCCGCCGTACGTGCTTTTTCTCCGTACGTTTTTTGGGAGGCTACGTCTGCTACGTTTTTTTCTTGCCCACGTATATTTCATAATGAAAGCAACTTTTTTTTTACAAACTTTTTTTTATTCGCACGCTCGAATCAGTTTTCGGGTTCCCAGAGGATGTCATCCATATAATCAAATCAACATGGCCTAAAGATATGTGTAGGATGCGAGAATTCGTACTCACTCGAAAGCTAGGTACACTTGGTTTCCGGTCGCCTGGATGTCGGCGGGAGCAGTTGCGCCGCAGAGCCGCCCCAGCAATGTGGATGCGGAGGTCGGTCCGTCATGGACCTGATGTGAAAAAAA
>NW_017803854.1:2254757-2272777 GCF_001625305.1 Branchiostoma belcheri | reverse complement strand
AAAAAAAAGAAAAAAAGAAAAAAAAAAGAACGTCAATTTACAGACCCCGTTTGTATGATGTAATCTAATCTAATCAGACCGGCTAGGTATTACATCACTTCCCCATACCCTTAAACTATGCCCCACCCGGTGCGTGCTAGGTCATCTTCAGGCGTCAATCAACTGTCAAAATCGCCTCCCACCCACCACGCAACGTAAGGTACTGTTTTCACGACTCAACAACCCAAAACGATACCCGGTAATAATTACGTCGTCATAATCATCTGTGAGGAAATATTTTTTTCTCGAAGACATCTTTGTTCAAAAACATATAATATAGACGTCATCAATGAAGTATGTAAGTATATTTCAAAATGTTTCAAAAAGAGAGAAGAAGCCATTAGAACTTAGATCAATGCCACTTATGTATATATTTCTTTTTTATTTTATTTTTTAGCATTGTATACCTTAGACCTGATGTTAGCCTTTCTTTATTACTAATGTTGTAGTACTCTCTAGTACATTGTACTTTGTACATCCATGCATTTATCCCCCCGGGGAATGAACATGCAATAAAGTTTCATCATTATGAAGAGCGTTGCCTCTCACTTACCACAAGGTAATCGTAGTCACATGTTGAGTGAGCCTCGATGCCGAAGCTATCGCGGAACACCAGGGATATTTTGTGGTTTTCCGGAGCCTCGATGACCCACTCGCAGCTTAGACTGCTGGGGTAGTTGGCGGTTCCGTAGAGAGGGGTGATAACGGACCCCTCCTGAACCCCGCCATCCGTCACACTCAGCACCACACCGAAGTTACCTGCGCGGGCGACGAGAACATTTGATGATGATGATGATGATGACTGGTTTATTTCACATAAAACATGCACAGATTAAAAAAGGTCAATGGCAGCCTAAATGGCTGAATTGTCGACCGATACATTTGTAGTTATCGGTCCAAAGTCAACTTTCTGTTCATTCTTTTAATGTAGTAAGTTTAATCAACCCTATGCCATAGCATCCTGACATCTGGATGTTTTTCGTTGCTATATATATATGTTTTGCCCTTTAATTTAATCTACAGTGCACCTAATTAAAAAAAAATGATCAAATTAGGGCAGCGTTTATGCCCGTTTCTCGTCCTTAGTTAGTGACACAATAGTTTGGTGTGACGTCACGTCACCATAGTGACAAAACATCAACATCTCAAACATCATGGGCGTAACTTGCATCACCAAGGTAAATATTTAGATGGTCACTGCGACCACTGTAACCACCTAGCTAGAGGGACCTGATAAAAAAAATCGGTCAAAGTGCACAGTTAGCCACTATACTATGGTCTATAGACAGGATTCTTTTGCTTGTTGGCTCGAAAGGAAAAACAAGCTGACCACCAGGCAGGTGGTCCTTATGCAGAGGTGTTCAGTAGTGCGCATTTGACTTATATATATATGTTGTTTCCATTGCGCCTGAGAAACAAGAACCTCATTCTTGATGTTTCCAAACTTTGAAGTACACAAGTATAACTACGAAAATGAATGAAACTTCCTAAGTTCTTATCCTTACTCTAAAACATCTGGTGTTAGCCCTGCGCTTGATTCAAGATTCAAAACATCAGTGTACGATGTATAAACATAAGCTGCCTACACTTTTACGTCTATGTATAGCTGCTACACTTAACCACAGTGAGTTGCATTCGATTAAGAAAGCTCGGGCCACACAAGTAGTACGATCTCGCCGGACGATCGCAAACTGAGTGCATATTCTTGAGTTAGTCTTGTATGTGTCGTACAAAAATTAATCTGTTTTGATACAGGGAAAGCTGTGGTAAATCCTTGTTAGCTGGTTTTCTTTTTTTATATGCCAAAATTCAATGACTAGACAAAGTGACGCCACACTCAAGTTATACATGTATCAACTAATTTTATGTCACCACCAACACAGAGGACGATCGAATACAGGACGGGACACTAGGAAAGTTGTGTTAAGTGCCTTTCCCAAGGGCACAAGATCAGTGGCATGTCAGGAATCGAACCCGGGACCTCTTGGTTCCGAGTCGAGCACTCTGTCGTTACGATCAAACACGATTGTGTCACAGCCTGTTACAATGATACAATATTTTTAGAAAAGAGATTCTTGGAATTACACGTCGCGTAAAAGTCATGCCTGTACATAACATTCATAGACGATGTACTTACAGTCGTGTTCCTGTGCGGCTGTACCGAGTCGGCCACATCAGAAGACATCCGATGGTTACAAGACAACCATAGAACAGCACATTTTCGGTGCCAAGCAAGCAGTAGCATGAAAGAAAAATAGGGAGAATATGTTAACATTTTCATTCATCGCGATTTACCACATTTGTGGAAGGACAAAACAAAACATAGGAAGACATTGAACAGGTGACCATCACATTAATTTTAAGATGTCAAACCTGAGACCAGATTGTAATTGTATGGTTTAAACCTTCCATGCCGAGAAGGATCCTAAAGTTTTTATAGTTTTTAGGTATTTGTGGTGGGTTCAAATGATGACAACATTGTCACAACGTTTGAAACATATAGAGTTCATGTGGATAGACGTAAAACGTACGCTAAATAAAAGAGGAGATATATTGCCAGCGAGGACCTTTGAAAGATTTTCGGGAAAAGTCACGAAAAATTACGCAATCTGCACAATACAAGTAATCTTCGTTGATAAATCAAGATAGACGATGTTTAATAAATCTCAGGAAAGCCACCTTGACCTTTTTCCTAAACAGTTCAATCCTTTAATCCTTGTTGTACTTTACCAGTTAGCTTGATTCTATGCGCCTAAACCTGTCTTGTCAAAAGCCCGAAGATCAAGTCTTTGCAGTGACGTTTTGTCACCAATCAGGAATTTCTCACCGCCGTTCCCTCTCCTTCCCCCGCCGGTTCCCAGCTATTATGTACAGTAATCTCCGACTTACCTGTTTCTATCACAAGGAAGAGAAAGAGTGCAGCCGTGCTCAAAAGTTGCTTCATGACACCGCGTGTATATCCAGACGGCGAATCTTGTCTGTTCCCTTGGGTTCTTGAGGATGGTACTAGTTAGAATACCAGGTGTCAGTCACTCTTAAATACCTCCTTGCGGGAGTCTAGTTTGATGTTATTAAATTCTCCTTTTTGGTTAATTGAATTTTTTTTTCGCGCTGTCTCTTCTGAGCGCCGCTAAACTTGGTTACCTCGCGCATTGTCCATGCTCGATTACTTGGTTAAATCTTATTTTCCGTGCCGTTACTCGATCCCAAAGCGTCAGCTCACCCACTATGTCAACAAAAGCCTGTCTCCAAAAACACGGGGACGACAAGGTGTCCATCATACATGGTTGCTACGTTGAATTACGTCGTAGTGTTTATGTTTAAAAACAAGCAACATACGTGACGTAACGATGCTATTTGCACGAGTTGAAAATACTGAACTAGGAGTATGTTTGTTTGTTTGTTCGTTTCCCAACGTCCGGTAGACCACCTTTAGGCGTAATACACTTGTGTTGCGGTTTGATTCAAGCACACCGGGCCGGAAGGACCCCTGCTCTTTTCAACAAATGTGGTGGAAACTTCTAACGTACTCGGGGCGTGGCCCTCCTCAAACACCGGACTTCTGACTATATTTATTTACGTCCCATCTGAGAGAATGTCCCTAACCGAAGCTAGGAACTCATTTTCAGAGTCGAGTGAGGAAACGGGTGTATTTGTAATGTAGGTCACCTTCAATTCGTCTTTCCCAAGAACACCATTTGGGCCTGCTGGGGATCCACACAATTTTGAACCTTTCATGTTGCGCAACGCACATTTCATAGTCATCGGTCCATGGTTGATTAATGTTCTTCTACTGTGATGAACAAAAATATCACCAGAACACAAATATAATACATTTCTTTGCAGAAAGTTTTATTACATATTGACTATTTGACATACTTATAACTGTTTCAATTGCATTCGTTCCAGCACTTAAGGCGACATATTTTACATGACATGTAAACTCGTGTCCTGGTCTTGATCTGTGGAGCAAGAAAATCGCACAAAAGTCGCGACTGTTCCCGCTAACGAGCGCGCTTTTAGAGGCGACTCGCGCTTTGAATGGGAGCATAACCTTGTCAGTCACCATGGTAACGAACGTAACAACATGGCGCACCTTACAATGGGCTCGGAATAACCTAATAATCAGTAGGGGGGACAAGGTGCGTCAGAGCGTGATACTTAAGACTTCGTAAGACTTCAGCCCCCTTTTCTTCCTAAAATAAACTGATTGTCAGGGGCGAAAGTCTTTTCAACATTGCGTGACTGGCGCGATTTGATGTACCAGACAGGTGTACTTTGGCCAAAATCCTGGCGACGTAAACATAGCCATAATATTTGGAAGTGAGCCTGTGATTTTCAAAAATATCCACTCGCTCTGTCACTCTATTATATGAGAGGCCTTAGAAGGAAAATGGCGTCTTGCACAAATAACAGGTGATTTGCATGCTCAGATATGGCGCCAGAGAGTCTTTGTGAAACTTAAGTGTGTCAGACTCGCGGCGTTCTAGGTTACCTTCAGGCATGACCTCCTTATCAACCAACTGTCAAAATCACCTCCCACTCACCATGAAATAGAGGCAATTAGAAGCCCACAATTTAGCCACCCAAAACAATTCTCCCATGCCGAGGTACCACCTTCTCCCCATCTCTTTAACATCAGACAGTGCAAGCTAGCCTGGGTACCATCCTACTTGTATGCCGGGGCTCCCACACTCGCTTCCCTAAGAAGTAGGGAAGCAAGGGAAGCGAGTGTGCGAGCCCCGGCATACAAGTAGGATGGTACCCAGGCTAAGTACAAGCACTCAGCAGAAGTTTACTGTTTGTGCAAGCTAGATGCAGTAAGGAAACTAGAGACAACTATGTAACATTCATCCACATTTTATTTGCTGGTAGCATCTTTGTTTTACCACTGACATATTTTTTCTTAGCTATAATTTACAAGATCCCCAAATATGTACACATCACATTCCACATTGACCTGATTAACCTATACAACATTTCCGTGAATAATACATGTATTATATATGTACATCGCGCCTTAACAAAATAGTGACTCAGTACCTACAGAATGGCACAACAGAAAGGTGAACATGTACTGTGTTTGGGTACTTTAAATCTACCCCTAACTCCCAAAGCCTGGCACCCATCTAGCCTCCATAGCAAGCCAAAAACTGGGGGTTTTGAGGGTCTCCACGATCTTTGGGAGCTTTTATGTGCTATTTTCTGATTGCATATAGACAACATAGCCGGCCTGGTTGAATTACCCCCGTTTTTTGAGAACAGGGCTAATCAGAAAACAGCTGAAGACCACCAAACCCCCAGTTCTATAAGCCTGCTACGGAGGCTAACATCCATCCTATTCTAGCTCCAGTTCAGTCCTCCCATTGCTTCCCTGTAGAATAATCTGGCCTCCATTTCCATGATTGATCCTTATGTTCTGTGCTACTTAGGGTCGGGAATTGAACATTTCTTGGAAGCAGTTTAATGGGCAACAACACCCCAGAGCAAGCCCAACAGCTGGCATATAACAGACCAAGATGGTCAATCTGGTCGGCTCTACGTACTACGCATCTATGTGCAAGAGGAGTGAGTGAATGAGTGAGTGGGGGGTGAACTGCTGTTGGAACCTGTTACCATGCTGTTACATGTACAGGGACCATGCGACTCAGAGACAATCAGGATTCTTGGATATATTCCAGGTGAATGTTTAAATGTCTACAGTTTCTCTATGAACAGGTGACAGACTAATTGGCAAGGGAAGCTTTGGGAGTGAAATGGAGCTAGAAGTTAGGTTGGACACCAGGCCAATAAAACTCCCCAATCCAACCCTGTCCTTCCCCTCATATCATCCACACCTCCTGTTCACTAGATGCTGTGACTGCCGAGTAACCAAACATTTGACATGTTGCTATAAGAACAACCTTTCTCCCTGTTTCTTTTTTTCTTCTTGTCTTTATATCATACTTAAACATCAATTGTTCATCATATTGCAGTTATAAAATCCAGGGTCAGAAAAATCCAACTTTGATTTCTCAGCGATCACCGTCTAGTGAAAGGAGGGTTGAACCAACCCTCCACAATACATATTTCCATAGAACATATCAGTTTCTAATACTAGCCATACTAACCAGGAGATCATGTACACATCTTACTTTGTACATGTATATTTGTCAAAACTTGTAGAATGCTGGTATCAGTGGTATGTGGTACAGTATTTCAGTGGAAAGGAGTTTAAGAATTCTCTAACAGTGTTTTCTCTACTATGTGTGTTGGTACATTAGTTTTTGTGGGGTTCATGCATATGAAAGGTTGGGACACAAATGTGCTGAAATTCAAGACAATTCAAGGAACTTTTATAAAGAACTTAAACATAACACACGATAACCCAGTGTATCGTGTTCACTTAGAGTCGGTGATACTAGGAAAAATTTCCTTGGCACAAATGCTAAGCTGTCCAATACAAAGTTGCCATACCCCTTTCTACTTTGCACAATGTTTTCACTTTGGCATTTTGTTTCTAACATATCTTTATATATATCACTACATGGAGGTATCATCCTTTCAATTTTCAAGTGTTGTCAAAAAGTACCAAAAGCACACATTGTGCAAAATGCATTTAGAAGAAGATGTGCAGCATTGATTCACCCATCCCATATACTTGTATAAGACATTTCCCCCATCTAAATACTACTTAATGAGAATATTTTAGTAAATTTGAGGCAGAGCCTAGATAGAAATTGCTACTGTATCTATTTAAGAGCTGCTAATTCTCTTGTTAGTCTGGCAATTTCATCTCCAAGTGTCTCCAAGTTCTCCTGTATGAGGCAGAAAAACATGTCAGTTAAATGTCTACACAGCAGGGCATGAAATACCTCTTGTATATGAAGGTTACTTTTCTTTCTTTTTTATGCAGGTTAATGCAGGTTAAACACACTCATACATATATGGTGACCAGCCCTTCCAACTTGCTACAAAATGTAACCCAACACCACAGGGTGTCTGCTACAGCACCAGTTACCATGGTGACAGCTGTCTGGTCCAGGTCTTTGACCTTACGTATTTGGAGAAGAAGAAACTGAGCAAAAACAACATGTTTTCCTTCAAAGGACACACGTGACAACCTTTACTGGGTCAGTCTACTGAGGAAGACCAGAGTGACTGGTCGAAAGCTCTAGGTGAGAGAACTTTTTTGTGTTGGACCAAAAGTTTTAACTCTAAACATGTAACTACCAACACAGATGAACGTTCATGATATTCTCCTTCTATGAAGGTAAGGCCACACCAAGTGAATTTTATGGATGACGTCCACGCGCGCATTGATTTTGGCATGTTTCTAGGAAAAAACATGAAATTTTGCCTCCTGTAACTATGACCAAAGAGTCACGACAGTGCCGCAAGTCGCCAGATTGACGTGAAATCCGTAATGCGAAGAAAGTGTCTATTACCATCCTGTTTTCACTGTCTACTGTTCCACCTGATTTATTGCTGTTTTGACCATGAATAAAAGACTTCTTGCTTGTTACACTGTGTCACCTCATTCAAGTTGTGTCCTAACATTTGTCGTCTCTTAGTATATATCTAATCTAGGCATCTTGTTTTATAGAGTCCTACTTGTTTTTTTTTTTCGCCCTCTCGCATTAGATTTAGGGTCTCCAAAGGACGTCATCCATAAAATTTACTTGGTGTGGCCTAAACATAACAACAACCTAGTCCATACCTTGAGGGTGATATTTTTCAGCAGGGTGTCTTCCAGCACGGCTTGCAGCTTGCGGTTTATCTCCAGCGACAGGTCAAAGGTCATCTCGCTGTCATGCGGTGATCCAGAGTAGAGTGACGCCATGATGCCGCCTTTCCTGGCCATGCGGGCCTGAGGTGAGAAGACATACAAAATGTACAAGTAGGTTAACTTGCTATCTTCTTAGTTCTTTTGCCTCAAAAGTTCTTTTCTTAGACTTTTGCCTCAAAAGTCTTGGTGTTTGATAAATTGTTTATTACAATTGCATTTTTTGTGACCCTTGATTTTATAATTGAAACATGATGCATGATCTTAAAGTATGGTTCAAAAGACAACATGAATGTGAAAAACTGTGTTCTTCATGTATATCTTTATATTCATTAAACGATTTCTAAAACTAGAGTTCCACGATCTCATACCTTCGCCAAATGATGTTAGCTTTTATGAATGAGAACTTATATACAATGTATTAATCCCCCTGATTATGCAAATAGGATGCAATTGCATGAATTATATCTGTTGATCATGATCTCCACCAACAGTCTTATTTTAACAAAGAATGCCATTATAGCATTTCCTCATATATTATGCAAATGAGGTCCTTATTTGAATCAGTTATGTTAAATTATGTTTACCTTCACTAAACTTCAAACACCCCAAGTATAAAATTCCAGGCAGTTACCACTATGCAATTATAACATTTTCTCATTAATTATGCAAATTAAGTCTTCATTTGCATAATCGATATCTGCCTGTGTTTCTCTCGTTGTTAATAACATATGTCGCAAGCTTGAACTTCCTATCATGGAATGCAGTTGATTAATAGAATTTCCTCATTAATTATGCAAATTACATCCATATTTGCATAATTGTAATATCATTATGTCAAGCATTACTCAAGCTACCTACATACCAAAAATCATGATGATCCATCAATCGGTTCTTGAGTTATCCTCCTTTAAACATTTGTCCTTTAAACCCCCCTGCAGTTCTAGAGCAAGCAACTAGGGGGCCCAAACTCACATCACTTCTTGCCCAGCACAAGAGCTACCTACCATCTAAATTTCGTCACCCTAGCATGTCTGGATCATGAGATATCAAAACCGGAAGTTCAGCTGCAGTACCATGACAAGCCGCCAGGGGGCCCAAAATCTAATCAGTTCGAGCTCTCATCAAGACCTACCCATCTACCAAATATCAAGATAATCCATCTAAGCTTTCTCGAGTTATGCTGTTGACAGACACACACACACACACACACGGCCAGGAAAACATAACCTTCTCCAATTCTTGGCGAAGGTAAATATCTTTTCCCCTCAGCAGTCACAGCCCCTAGTGGAAAGGCATGCCACATATACACAAGTGGGGAGGGGGGTGGAAGGATGTCTACAAGTACTGAAGGCCAGCTAACCAAAATGGCCACATCTCTCAGCAGGGTGACTCAGAACTCACAACGAACATGCAGTTAGTGGAATAAGACTAGCCCTTCACACAACGCAAACAACAAAAGTCATGCAAATGAAACGTTAGTCACAACATCAGGGGCTTGAAATACCACCTGCATACATGTATATGCAGGTTAGTGCAGGTAAAATTGTAGCTGTGCAGGTATTTCTGATGTCTACCTGCACCTAATCTGCACATACATGTATTGGGTACAAGTGTCATATTTTTCAGATTTATTTGTTGGATTTTTGTATTCTGTAGTACCAAATGCAAAATGCTAAATAAAGAACTAATGTAATTAAAAATGGTTTCTTATCAGTTTTTAACATGACAAAAAAATCTACTTTTAAGTCTTAGTATAACTTGGTACAGGTAAATTCTGTCTGGTGCAGGTGATTTCCAATGCTACCTGTGCCAGTGCAGGTATGCAGAAAAACGTATTTCGAGCCCAGAACATGCAGAGGAAACGTTAGTCACACTGAACACCTTGCAAACCCGTTATCTGCTTCCGATGAACTTACCAAAAATTTGGTCTGATGCGGCGAGAGGAGGGAAAGGAAGAACAGAGCATGAGGTTACATGGATTTTCTGGCAAGCACTCCTTACTTCTACTGCAATATGGCCAACCTCCATTAACATTTATCTGATGGGTTACATACATCTGCCACTTTGAAAAACAGTGTGTTTGAGAGATCTCTAGGTAGAGATCTCTACCTCCTCTTTGGTACAGTTTAGATATGCAAGTTAGAGTGGATTTTTTTACAGTTTCCAGGAACAAAAAGTATGACATAAAAGGCAACAAACAAAAAAAAATGTGAAAAAGCAAAAGAGTACTATTTGTCTATATTACTGAAATGAGTTGTTAATTTTTCTTAATGGAAACAGCCCGGCCGGGCTCCGGTTTGGAAATGTGACCTCAGCATTACTTGGGTATGTTGCATTGAGGATCTCTTTAGACAAATTTTCCAGGGTAGCAGATATATGTGACCTGGCAGAATTATGTTAGTAGACGTTAGATATTACTACTAACATGTGGTGTGTGAATAATTATGGCACCAGAAAAATGAAAAAAAAAGAGAAGAGAGACATTTTCTTCTTCGCAAGATGCTGCCAACATAGGAAATAGCCAGGGAGAGAAAGAAAATCAAAAAGCAAAGAAAAGCAAACTGTGAGTACAATATATGTCATTTCATATTTGTAACTTTGTGCTATGAAAAGTACATTGTACACTATAATACATATCTCGACATGTTTCATGTCTTAACACCAAAGTGTTAAGGCCAATCATAATAGCTGTAGACAGGCACATGCAGACATCTCTGATACATTTGTACTTTATGTCACACATAATGTGTGTTTGGCAAGCAATAGAAATGATTCTTGAATACACTTTAAGGTTAACAAAATGTGCCTGATGAGCTTATGTTGTATCCACAACCATGCTTTATCCTGAACCATGTTTAAGATAGCAAATAGCAAATCTTCCTTCCTGGATATACATGGAGATGTATGGAGACTATACAGAACATATAACTAGATAGGCAAGTTCTTGGTAAAACAGCCTTAAAACTAAAAGAAATAAAAAAATGTATGACTTTTTTTGTATGGAAATTTTCCAGGGTTGAAGTCTTACCTTATTGTCGTCCATGAACTCAGTGGAAAGAGTGCCAGCCTCCTCCCTCATCACATACATCTGGATAATTCTGAGGGAACAAGGTCAGGGTCAGGGACTCAGAAGTAAGGGTTATAGTGTGTGTTTGTGTGTTACTGTATGTGTGTATGTTTGTTTAGCCGTGTGTGTATGTGTAAGTATATGTATCTGTATTGCATGTTAGTGTGAGTGTAATGTGTGTCAAATGCGTGCATGTGTATGTGTGTATGTGTGTGTCTTTTTTTTCTTTTCTTGTCGTATATGTAAGTGTATGTGTACCATGTGGATATAACATACATTGAATGCACATTGAATCCTTGAATATTTCTTGCCATTGTTCATGTTTCTCAGTAACTGATTAAACAATGTTGTGATTTAAAGGCCAATAATATCACAAACTGTAGCAAAAGGAAAAGGTAACAACAACAACAATCCCGCTTACTTGGTCTTTTTCTTGACTTCGTCGACCATCTGTGTGATGTGGTCGTCCATGAACTCCAGTTTCTCGTTCTTGCGAGCGTGAGCCTTCTGTAACTTCAGGATCCTCTCCACCAGCACTGACTTGTCGATGTTTGGGTACGGGTCTTCCTGCTCGGTCGCCTGGATGGGGGGAGGGGGTGGAAGAATGTACAGTCAAATCAGAACTAGTGACCACCTCTACATAATGACCACCTGGCCAATGTGGCCATTTTTGGTGGTCCCAGGGTAACATTTCCCATCATAGACAGGATTCTATAGTTACTGCAGTAGCTGAATATATTACACCTACATCAGGTAATGGCTTTTTACACCTAACCTTTGAACATAAGACTCTAAGCATTCTTTAAAGCTATATAGTGCCCTAACTGTACTTCGTGTCAGTGAGTTCCACTCTACGATAGTTCTAGAAAAACTTTGTTGATATCTCTGGTACATTGTACTTGAAGGCATGCCTGCTTCCTGTTCTATTTTGAGCTGGTATAGGTACTTAGTAGTTGGTACACCAACCAGTCTATGAGTCATTTGTGCATCATGCATATATCCTGCATATATCATTACATCTGAATACTCACAGCTGGTCCTTTGTAACTGACAGCTGGCACATTGTCCTCCTCACTACTGGCATGAGCTGCAGCATTTTGAACAGGGGGGCTGCCAGATACTGGCATGCCATTGGCTGACACCTTGTCCAATGAGGTGCAAGAACTGGCCCTGGAGCTGGAGCTCAGCTCTTTTCCCTCGTTCTGGCTGGCTTCTATAGCCTCCAGTTTTCTGTAATCAGACAGTAATGCTTCATTTAGTGTTGATGTTTGAAGTAGGAAAGAACCATATGTGAAACTGCTGATACATTACTGACACAAGAGGGAGAAATGGCATTGTTTTGAATTGGAAACCACAAGTTCTTTGTGATACATACATGTACAAGTAGATTAATAATTATACTGAATACCAGTTTAGAGATACAAATACTTACTTCTTTGCCTGTTGCAGCTGTCTTGTCAGATCCTGAAAGACAATTTGTAAAAATTAAAACTCAAGTGTTCCCTTTACAACCACAAGTTTATACACACCTATGCTGTGTTCAACTTTATACATTGTATTGTGTTGAATTTCAGTAAATACAACAGCTATGCAGAAATATATCCAGCAACATAAAACATTGGAGGATTTTGAGGGATGTATCATGTTAGGTGTTGTATGTACATCTTAGTATGACCTACGACCTGCAGCTTGACATGACCTAACCCTTGACCCACCTTGACCCCCTGCTGGTGTTTCCTCTTCAGAGTCTTGATCTCGTCTTTCTGGTCTTCAATCTGGATAGTCAGCTGTTCAACTGTAGAGATACATGTTAACATTACATTTCTACAAACAAATAGTATAAATCAGTGTTCTAGTTAGCGTCCGTCTTCCGACATTTTGTCCGTCTCATGACGGACAAAACTCCTCTTTTTTTTTAATGAGAAACATGGCTATGTCAAGAGATCGCGGTGAACGTTTAATTTGAAAGCCTGTAGGATTGTAGATTTTCCCCAATTTGCCATCTTTCACAGGTTTTTCTCAACCAATGAGTTAACTCCAAAAACTCAAAATACATTAAGCTATGGGAGGTTCAGTTATAATGACTGCAGAACTTACCGGCTCTTGATTTCTCGGACAGTCGTTGTGTTAGGAGTTCTGCTTCTCTGGAGCGTAAATCTTGCTCTTCAGCCAACTCCTTGCTCTGTGAAAAATTGTTGTACACAATGTTTCTTTTAAGCACTCCAGTCTTACCCTACTAGTGATCATTATTACCACCAAAGTGTTGTCAACCTTCTCTGTCCAGACAAACAGACACACAAACCCAGAATACTACAGTACCTGAAATTAATGACAAGAACTTACCAATTTTTCTTTTTCAGTCTTCAATTCTTCAAGTGTCTGTCTCAGACCCCTCAACTCCATTGTTAGGTTGTCAACCTGCAATAGGAAAGATAACATCATCATCAGCAACAACAACAATTATGGGATGTTAAAACCAAAACATACAGTAGAGCTAGAAGGACAGAGAGAAAGAAGGAAGGAAGAAAGGACAAGTATATGATATAAAAGTTCCTACCTCTCTATTAAGCTTGGTATAGCCAAGATAACAGATTAGAGCAAAGAGAGAAGTAAGAACATGAGACACTTGGAAATTTACATTTTTTTGTAATAACTCAAAGAAATTCCTGACAGTGCCTATTCTCGCCAAGAAAATTACTGGCTAATATTTATGTTAGACCTTTAATCAAATCAAATGACCAATCTGAACTTTTCACCATCTGTCAACTACACCAGAGTGACTGGTTGAACAGGTGAGAACAACTATCTTGTGTTGGAACAAAAACTCTAAGCAATCGTAACTATCAAAACAGATGATTAAATGTAAACCCTATGTACTCCCTACCTTAGCCTGTAGTGTGTTGTTCTCTGTGGTGAGCTGGGTGTTTTTAGCGGTGAGTTTCTCGGTGAAGACGAGTAGCTCCTGTTCCCTGGCCCTGCTGGTGGTGACAGAGGCCTCCTGGTCAGACACGGTTGACCGCAGCTCCCTGACCTGCTCTTGGAACTGACCCTTCTCCTGTTTGGTACTGTGGGAGGGGGAGAGGATGTATACAGTAGGAGTCAATGGTTCATATGTATATGTGCCTTGAAGATGAATATAAATGTAGGTCGAGCAGCTAGCTAATTTGTAGATTGTAGATTTGTAGCTTAATTATGTTTTTTTATTTGCACTCAGTAAGTTTCAACATAAGCTCGTGAAAGAAACAGCGCTTGATCACTCAGCTTGGAAACATGCTGTCAAAGTAAGGGTGGAACGTCGACATTACAAGATGGAGACAAACGGCCACAGAAGCTGATTACTAACAAATACAAATTGTCCAAACCTAGTGATGGACAGGTGTAGTTGTCTCCGCATCCCTCGTTGTCAGGCAGACAGAATACTTCAGGTGATTGAGCCTGTCCACCCCCGTGTAGACTCTAGTTGGTATCGCCCAAAGTTGAAGGGTCACCCTCCCTGCGCATGCGCACCAGTCTAAAGTTTTTCAGCTCCACCTGGCCGAAGCCCTCTCGGGATGGGTCATGCCGGAACTCGTGGAGAACTGCACCAGTCAGGGAGGGTGTCTGCCTGACAACGAGGGATGCGGAGACAACTACACCTGTCCATCACTAGGTTTGGACAATTTGTATTTGTCTACCGCATTCCCTCTTATGTCAGGCAGACAGAATACTTCAGGTGAGATTTGTAGCTGCTGAGGCCAGGACGTTTCTTCCGAATGAAGCTGACCCCACCGGTCTTAAAAGTAGAAGCTGTAGACCAATTAGCTGCTGCTAGAATGTCCTTGGTTGATACGCCTTGTCGTGCCGCAGCAGAAACAGACGCCCCTCTAGTTGAGTGTCCGGTGAACCTTGAGGTGTCGATCCCGGCCTCTTGTAACACAGTTTTAGCCATCTAGCGATGGTAGACGTAGATACCGCCTGGTGTGGCTCCACAAGAGCTCTAAACAGAAAACTGTCGCACAAACGAAAACTTCTAGTTCTTGATACATAGGCTTTCAGGTATGTTACCGGGCAAATTCTTCTGTCCTGCGGGAAGCTTGGAATCACAAAGTCGTGTGTGACTTTGCCCGGCCGTGAAGTCTTGGAGAGACTGTTAACAGTAAAACAAACTCCGTCGGAGATTCTTTTCTTGAATCTCAGATCCAGCAACGAAAGAGACTGCTCTCTTCCCGCAGAAGTAAGAGCAAACAACATAATAAGTTTTAAGGTTAACAAACGAAGTGATAAAGAACTTGCTGGAGACCAACTCCTTAGCAACTTTAAAACTTTACCGACGCTCCAGGTAAAGCTATACTTGGGTAGTGCTGGACGTAGTTCAAACACACCTTTCATGAACCGCCTCACCAACGGATGTGATCCTAGAGGCTGCCCTTCCACGGGAAGATGTGTGGTAGATATAGCTGATCTGTACACATTGATAGTTCTGTACTGGAAACCCTTGTCGTACAAGGATAACAGAAAGTCTAGCACCTTATTCAGAGGTGCAGAAACGGGATGGATGTGCCGTTGATCACACCAGCCACTCCACTTGTCCCAGGCCGAAGCATACAGCTTCTGTGTTCCTGCTCTCCATGACGCCAAGAGGATTTTGCTAACCTCTGGCGAAATGTCATACATGTCGTGCTGACTCCGCAGACATGCCAAGCGGCTAGTTGCATTTTTGTGCCCTCTGGGTGAGGCATCCCTGACTCTGGCTGTGTCAGGAGACTGTTGTGGCGAGGTAGTAACACTGGTTCTTCTACCAGCATCTCCAGCAGGACTGGGTACCAGACTGCTGTGTCCCAGATCGGAGCTACGAGAAGCAGGTGAGCTCTGTCTTCTCGCGCTTTCCTTAGAGTTGGTGCGACTAGCATGAACGGGGGAAAAGCGTATGGCAGATCCCACCTGTTCCAGTTCATTGTGAACGCATCTGTCCCGATTGCCTCTGGCTCTGGATGCCAGGACACATACTGAGGTAGCTGGTAGTTTGTTCGGGACGCGAACAGATCCACCCCCTTCATGAGTCGTGGAAATGTCGCTTGCGAACAGATCCACCCCCTTCATGAGTCGTGGAAATGTCGCTTGCAAACCCCGGAACGTGTGACGATCCAGGGTCCATTCCGTGGCCGGAGAAAGATGCCGGGAATTGTAATCCGCTCGGACATTCTCCTTTCCTGGTACATGTTCTGCTGTGATATACAAGTCTCTGTTCACGCACCACTCCCATAGATCGAGAGCTATGTCCAGCAATCTCTGAAATCTCGTCCCTCCGAGACGATTCAGATACGCGACTACCGTCACATTGTCTGTGACTGTGAGGACCTTCACGTGCTTGCTGACTAGCTCCCTGCAGAACGCTCGAACCGTTAGTGACGCTGCACGCAGTTCTAGGATGTTTATGTCTGCCTGTTCTTCCTGGACAGACCACCGGCCTCCTGTATGTACGCCGTTGCTGTACCCACCCCAGCCGGCGGTAGAGGCATCCGTCTCCACCACAATGTCTGCTGCAGGTGAGAGGATTGGACGACTGTTGTGTCTGGGTAGGTGATCTGTCCACCATCTTAAGTCTGCTCTTGCTGATTCTGTCAGTGGTACGAGCTGTTCCCAGTGACCTCTTGTCACACGCAGAACTGTGATGAGCAGACGCTGCAAACTTCTGAAGTGCAGCGGCGCCAGCCATACAGACGTGGTTGTGGCTTGTAGCCTGCCAATCACGCTTGCTAACTCTCTTGCCGACATCCCTCTGTCTGCGGTCAGTACGTCGTGTGCTAACTGCTGCAGCTCTAGAACTTTGCTCTCGGGGAGAAAAGTAACCATCTGTGTCGTGTCGATGCCGGAACCGAGGAAGGTTATGCGTTGTGATGGCTCTAGAACAGACTTCTCGAGGTTGGGAACGAATCCCAGCCTTGACAGGAGCTCTATGGCTGCCCAAAGAGCTTCTCGGCATGCTTCTCTGGAGCGGCCGATCACCAAGATGTCGTCCAAGTACACCACTAGACGAAACCCCCGTCTTCGCAGGATAGCCACAGGAACTTTCAACACTTTCGTGAAGACCCTCGGGGCGGTCGCCACGCCGAAGGGCAGGCACTGGAACTGGTAAAAACCGGCCCTGCCACTGAAAGGTGAGGAACCGGCGACTGTCCGCATCTACCGGGATGGTAAATTATGCGTCCTTGAGATCCAACTTTGCCATAAAATCTCCTGGTCGAACCAGGATCTTGATAACTCCCAGAGCTTCCATCTTGAATTTCTGAACATTAAAGAACTTGTTTAATGGTTTCAGGTTGATAACAGGACGAAGACCTCCTGTCTTTTTTGGCACTGTAAACAAAGTTGAAACAAACTGATTGTGTTGATACTAAACTTCCTTTATTGCCCCTTTGGCAAGTAGAGTCTCTACCTCTCCGCTCAGAACTTCTATCTGAGCTGGACTTCTTGCTCGACAAGATGGCAGATGTCGTTGCACCGGAGGCGTTCTCGCAAATTCCAACCTGTACCCCCTGACGCACTGAAGAACCCAAGGATCGGAAGTCAACTGCCTCCACTCCTGCATGAAGTGGGCTAGCCTGCCTCCGTGAAGTAGCTGAGTAGTGTTGGGTACATGTTGAAATTCGGTCAAACGCCGGCGTGCTTCTCCCTCTGAAGCTGTGTCTGTTACTTGGACTGCTTCTGCTTCCCGTCCCCCGACTTAGACTGAAAGGACTGGTTGCGGTTGTAGAACTGTCGGGTTTGTGAACCCCTGTAACTGTACTGGCCATAATTGGCCCGTGGCATGTAGCGGGAGTTTCTGTAGCTGTAGCTGAACCCTCCGCCAGTTGCTCTGCCGCCGCCGCGACGAGCACCACGCCTCGGCACTGAAGACTTCCCCTGGTCGTCCTGGCTGAGCATGCCAACCAGCACTTTCGTCTCTGACGACAAGTCCTTAGCCTTTGACCCCATGTCAGGCGGGAACAGGAACTTTGGGTCTTCAGATGCTGCCTTGAAAAGGTCTCTAAACTTCTTCTGGGATGACTCTGCTATGAACGTGCGTCGGGTGAACGCCAACTGAGAATGTAGCGACCCCAGCAACACAAGTGCTGAACCAGCACAGTCACTCATCTCTAGCTGCAACTCTTCAAAGTTCTCACTATT
>NW_017803854.1:2236441-2254616 GCF_001625305.1 Branchiostoma belcheri | reverse complement strand
GGGCGCTAGCGCTATCTCCTCCGGCGTTCTCAGGAACTGCCACCGCCGGATGCTCGCCGGAGTCACCGCTGACGCTCTCTCCTTCCGCCCCGTCGTGAGACGGGGAGCGCTGCTTGCCACTGCGGGCGCTAGCGCTATCTTCCTTCCGGCGCTTCTCAGGAACTGCCGTCTCTGGACGAGCGCTGCGTCGTTTCCTCGGTGAAGATTTGCTCAAAATTGAGCTAACATCAGCTCCTGGAATGCCTCTAGCCTCTGAGACATGGACGCAAAACTCTGCTCCAAGGCAGAGATGCGGACGTTTAGTTGGCGTAAAACTCCGTTTTCGCTATCATGCGTCTTCTTGCTTCCGTCGCCGCCACCACTGCTTATGTCTCCGTCAGACGGCAAGTTGCCGTCTTGCTGAACCGTGGGCGGCTGCTTCTGTTCGCCGTCGCCTTCCTGCTGGCTTCCGTCAGCGCTGAGAACCGGCATAGCCGGAGAAGACGACTTCTGACGACTGTCATGGCGGCCGTTTTCACGCACATGGTGCGCCGACCCGCCCGGGCTTGTCCCGCCTTCCTCGCGCTCCCTGCCGCTGGAACGCCGCCGGGAACCGCCACGTTCGCGCTTGGAACTCTCCTCGGTCGCCCTAGGACCCGAAGGCGCCCTCGAACGATGTCTATCGCGTTGCTTTTCACGCCTAGACCCCATGATACCAACGCAAAACACGAAGGTGTTTACAGGTTGCTCAAAAAAATTAGACTGGTGCGCATGCGCAGGGAGGGTGACCCTTCAACTTTGGGCGATACCAACTAGAGTCTACAGGGGGGGTGTACAGGCTCAATCACCTGAAGTATTCTGTCTGCCTGACATAAGAGGGAATGCGGTAGACAACACCACCACACTCATTTGCAGAGCCTGCCACTCAAGGTCTGACTTGTTCAGTCACCAAAGAAGATGCCAGGACCTCCCTGGACCAAGCCCATTGTCTACTGAGAGGAAAGAAAGCTTCATAAATAGATAAAAATGAACGTGTCCTGACCTGTCCAGTTGTTTCTGTAGCTCCTCCAGTTGGCGCATCCTCTCCTGCAGGCCGATGTTGTCTGACTTCTGCTGGCCCAGGGCGTCCTTGTACTGTCTCACCATGTCCTCTGTCTTCTGCCTCTCCTCCTCATAACACGCAACCTGGGGCGGGGTGGTAAGACCATCTATGTTAGTTAACCTTCACAAAAAGGAAAACTTCCTCTTCTCATTTATAACACCTGGACCAGGTGGCTTCTTCAAACACCTTTGCAGAAAGGAAAATACATTGGTTTTGTTTTTGCTCAGTTTCTTCTTCTTCTCCAAACATACATGTTTGAGGTCAATGACCTGGACCAGACAGCTGTCACTAAGACAAATCATGCTGTAGCATACTCCCTGTGGTTATGGATTAGATTATGTAGCAAGTTGTAGCAAGTTGATCACCATGTACATGTATATAGGAAATATTCTTCAGACATGTTTCAGATTCAGGCACATTTGTCGATTAAAGTATAAAAGGGTCTGCCAAACTATTCTCTACTCTGGTAGCATTGAGTTTTTGACAGGTTTTCTGATGCATTGTAAGTATTATTATACTTAAAAGACAAACCTTAGTTTTGAGTGAGTTGTTCTCTGACAGCTGCCCCTTGTACTTATGCTTCAGTGCATCCAGCTCCTTCTTAAGGTTCTCCAGGACCTACAGGAAAACATAAGGAATCTTAGTAAAACATTCCCTACGTTCATGCCGCAACAGCAAAAATCAGGCTTGCAATGTGTTAAAAGTGTAGAACATAAAAAGGACAATCTTTTATTACTACTGATACTAGTGCTGTTGTTTAGAGTCGCTAAGTACATGTCCAAAAAGTTTGTTGCTGAAATTTCTTCTCTAGTTTTCATCTAGCAATCATATAGCAATGCCATAGTTCAGATGTCATGACCCCTGACCTCTTTCTCCTCTGAGCGCTGGTGTTGTTGCATCATCAGCTGTGTCTCCTTCTCCTTCAGCTGTTTGTCCAGTGAAACTGACTTCACTTCTTCTGACTCCTGGAGGGGGCAAAACATACAATAACGTATTATGAATGAAGGGGCTATTCAATTAACAAAAACACTTCACAGTCACATACATGTACAATGGCTCTGTCCTTTGACGGGTTGAATTGCAGTTTGACACACAATGTGACAATGGAGCTGGCAGTACTCAACTACTATGAGTTTCATTAGTGGTAGCCATGTATATATGTGTGTGTGTGGTCTTGAATACTGATGAACTGTTATGGAAATAAGACTGACTCCAGATCACTTGTGTACAGTATGTAACACATCCATGAATGATTTCATCAGGTTGGTAAGACACCTGTGCTGCAATGCTATGTGAACCAGTCAGAATTTCCTTGAGGAAGGTGACAAGACGGTCATCAAAACGTCGGCTGAATGAAAGACTTGGTTATGTAAAAAGAGTCTCTTTACTCAGTATGTAACACACATTTCAAGTCACAGTCCAAGCTATCCATTTCAGAAATAGTGAACCTTAGTTACATGTAAATTCCAAGCTTTGTGAATAATTACTGTAACAATAACACTTGCCAGAATGTGACAAAAAAGATCAAGAAAAGTAAAGTCAAGAAAAGTAAAGTCAAGAAAAGGATGACAAAGAATTACAAGGATAGGACAGAGTGGGCCCAAACCTTGAACAACTTAAGCATAGTCTCATAGTTGTCAGTTATCTGTTCAACCTGGTCCTAAATTCACACACAGAAGAAAAACAGACAAAACAGCATGGAAACAGGACAAAAATGGAGAGAAAAGAAGAAAGAGCAGTCCTAGAGATAACATCATTTTACAGGACAAATGAGTAAAACAACAGATGTAGGAAAATACATACATTTGTAAGGTAGTGTAACATGTATTTTCAAAATTACTGAAAAGGCTACAGTTAGACCAATTAAAATAGCTACATTTTACTCTCTGTAGTATTTAGGACTTTTAAAGAGTAAGTTATACGAGACAGTATCCTACAGGCACCAGGTACATAGAAATGTTAGTTACATGAAAAAGTTAGAAATGGTCTAGATATCACACATGGTGAAGTACTGCCCTCTAGCAGGTTTTCTCTGCGTTGCAAGCTGACAGTACCTGGTAGGTCTTGATCATTTCCTGACAGTTTCTTCGGATCTGTTCAGACTCCTCCTTGGCTTCTTTCAGTTTAAGTCGCATCTTCTCAAGTTCAGCCTTGGTTTCCTGGTAGAGTGATGAAAATATGAAGATCATTATTACTCCATCTAGAATGCACTAGCTTCATTTTAAAGGCATCCAATGCAATTTCAGGATGGCAGTAAAATGTTTGAGGAATTCTGTCTGATATTGACATTTACTGTCATGTCTTAGCACATTTTTGCTATTATTTCACACCTGAAGTATTTGAAATAGCCCCAAAACAACTTGAAGCTACATGAGTTTTGCATTTTCCATCAGCAACACCACATTTTTTCCTCACAGATATCAGTATGCTAAGGGATAGGATTGGTTGA
Organism: Branchiostoma belcheri; assembly: GCF_001625305.1. Taxonomy (NCBI): domain Eukaryota; kingdom Metazoa; phylum Chordata; class Leptocardii; order Amphioxiformes; family Branchiostomatidae; genus Branchiostoma; species Branchiostoma belcheri. The sequence continues at coordinate 2,251,086 of NW_017803854.1, read as the reverse complement.
ACTTACTACATTAAAAAAATGAGAAAAAAAATGACTCTGAGTATCCAGTTTTACTCCTCAGACATCAATTTTGGTGTCTTTGAGTGTATGATAAGAATGTGAAGAATTGTGTTCCTACCCTGTGAGCTTCAGTCTCAGTTTTCAGCTTGTTCTGTGACCACCTGACTTTGATGATGTGAGAGTTCATCTCCTCCTTCAGTTTGTCCATTTCCTTGTTTCTGGCCGACACTTCAGACTCCTAAATAAATGAAGAACACACAAAAACAATCTCTAATCATTTCTCTCTCTCTCCTTCTGTTGGTTAGCCTCAAAAGACTAAAAAAATGGGATGGTACAGTTCCTTTACAAATTGAATTTGACCTCTAATTCAAAATACATTGTATGAAATGTTGGCTAAAACAAAACCACAACAACATATGTATTGGTCAGCGTTTTAAGTTGAAAATTTTTCTTCCAACACAAAGAATAGTCCAGGCAACCAGAGTGACTGGTTGAAAGCTCTAAGAGAGAAACATTCTTTGTGCTGGTACAAATAACATAACATACGAACAGTAACATCAACTACATGTAACATAACTTAACACTTGTAACTTTCAACAAATGACTGGCATGATTCTGACCTTAGTGTCTGCTTGTTGCCTAACTTTCTGACTCTCGGCGTGGAACTGTTTCAGCCTGGCAACAAGACCTTCTCTCTCCCTCATGGCATCCTTCAGTCTCCTGTCTAGGGTCTCATTTACCTGCAACAAACATCACACCGTTAGGCAAACCTCAGTCACCACTCACCAGACAGTTAGGCAGATCACATCCATTCCCCCTACGAACACCAAACAGTTAGGCAAATACCTTCTCAATGGGCTACCTGTTAGCTCGTGTTTGAGCCCACTTCACCTTAAAAAGTAAACACTGCTGTTTGCTTAGCTGTCGCAGACAAGGAGATAGGTTTTAGCACGAGTGATTTCAAGCCGTCTGATTGTGCGCTGCTAGATTTGTTTCAGGATTTGGGAGGAAAACCACAAGCTTTTGGGGCCGTATGTGGAGAGTATGTTGTGAAAACTTCACTGTGTTGAATACATAAATGGCCAGACTAATTGCTTGAGTCTCATGCCAAAAAGTCATTGATATTTGACACCAAACAGATTGCACAAAAGAGCAAGCTCATAACTTGCTCATAAACCTTAGTCCTCCTCTTTAGAGTTAACTTAAAAATTTTGAAGAAGTATGTCAACATAGTTTCATAATTTTTTTTCTGACACATGTCAAGAATACCCTTACATTACCTTTACATACATGATGACACAAGGCAACTATCTAGTTTCCCTGGTGCACCCACGGCTTCAAAATTTGGGAGCATACATGTGGAATTAAAAATGTATCTTGAACCCTGACAAGAGTTGTAAGAAGTGCACAGGTATACCTTGCAGTGTCGACATGTAATCTGGTATGTCTCACCTTGGTCAGGTCTAGCAGCTGACTCTCACTCTTTGCGTACTTGATGACCATGGACTCCTTCTCCCTCACACTGTCTTCATACAGCTGCTGGGCCTGAGAAACATGGACAACATTAATACTTTACAATACTGGAAATATATGGAAATGCTTTTCCTTTTCAGTGGTTTTATTTCACGGAGTGAGGGAAAAGGATGTTTTTGCAGTGTTTGAATTTGAAACAGTTGATAAAAAAATCTGCAGTACACACAAAATAGACATAGAGAACACTAGTTGTCAGATCTGTGGTAAAATAACTGTCAGATAATTAGACTATGGATACTAGTAGATTGAGATCATACATGTACATGTACATGTACATGTACATGTACATGTACATGTATCTATCACAGATAAGACAACAGTGTCTACTCAAATGATATTCAAGTTTATTTTGGATTCTTGTATACATTACAACAAGTTAGTAGTACACCCTGGACAACACTTGTTCATTACATGACAACAATAAGGCATGTCCTAAGCAAATCACCTTGGCTAGTTTTGCCCCCATCTCCCTCTGTAGAGTCGTGATGGCCCTCTTGGCTGCTGCATCATGGGAACCCAGCTTCTCTTTCAGCACAGCAGCCTCCTTCTGGTGCTCCAATACACTCGCTTCCAGCTGGTCAAGATATGTGACATTTTAACCATCTCAAGTAAAAGGTGCTCAAAAAACTTTTGTTGCAAATGTTTTGAAAGCAACATTGGACTCAGAGACTAGCAAGTCCTTGTTTAAATCCAACAGGTTAATTACAGTTTTTGAAGAACTCTCAAATTCCAACCATTACCTTCAAGTCTGACTTTTTAACATCCTTTCAATCTGCCTGTCAATCTTCCCAACCCACATGCTGTCAACAGACTCCAGACAAACAGATACACATTAACCCACAGCTCAGCCACCCAAAACAATACTTCCAATACTATACAAATCCTATGGTACCTGTCTTATCCTGGTAGCGTGGACTTCGTTGGTTGCACAAGACTGTAACCTATTCAGGTCCACCTTAAGGGTGTCCCTCTCCTGCACCACTGTCTTCATCTCCGCCTTAAGAACGTCCTTCTCTTCACTTAAGACAGCCAGCTTTCCCGTCTTGGTCTGGAGATCCTCAGACAGGCTGGACGGATAGATAAAATTTTATAGTCAATTTTGAAACAAATTATCAATATGATGTTATCTATCAGTATCACCCTACAAAAAAGACTTGAAAGTAAATTTTTCCTATCCATTATGTACCCATGTTAAATGTGGTGTCTTGAAAATGTGGAAAAGGATAATGAAAAAAATTATTACTAGTACATAAATACATGCATTTAAAACTTATAATAGAAGAAAATAGACCACAAAAGTATTCCAGTCAAATACAGTAAATAGTTTCAATATCATGTCTACTTCATTGGTGTTTTGACCCATATGTCAAATGTCAAGAGGATATGGCTTCATATAAATACATTGTATTAAATTTACCGGTATTCTCTTTGGCAGATGAAAGAACTCCCCTACTTTTAAAAATAACGTTGAACATCGAAGACAAATTACATCATCACATCTAACGTAAAAGGATTGAACTTTTATATCATTTTAATTACACAGGCTTAAACTTTTGTAGTCCAGATGGCTTTCACACATAAACACATGTCCCATGGGATTTGCAGATTGACAAATGTTTGCACTGTACACATGAGGCCTGGAGCTATGTGTATTGATTACTAGGAGGGCCTGAAATACCACCTGGATATGCATGTACATTTGCAGGTAAAATTGTGTGCATTCATTTTTGAAAACTGTCTGGTCTGGTCATGCACTGGTCAATGTACTAGGTTTTCAAACTTTATGTATACACTGTACATGTTGATGTATGTTGATTTATATTTACTGCATTGAGTGTTACCACCTATGAAGCGTGGAAATGAATAATGCCAATGGTTTCTTTACAGTTTTTAGTGTGATCCGTACGTGTGATCTCTAAGTGGTGCAAGTAAAACTTGTCTGGCACAGGTAACTTTTAATGTAACCTGCACTGGTGCAGAAAAATTTCAAGTCCTGCTAGTGTATTGATTGGGTCAGAGTCAGAGTGAATAAAACAACTTTCGTTCCCTCTCACCACGCTCCATACGCTTTTAATGTATCATATTTCACCCAATGCTGTAATCTCCTTAAAAGCTTTCGATTGTGGAAATTGTTTCATTGTGGGAAAACATTTCAATAGATTATTAACTGAATAAATGTATGCAATTTATTATTTATGCAGTTACATGTATTGTTAGGAAAGAGTCCTAAAGAAAGTGTTCAATTGTAGCAAATTAAACTTTAACATTATGAATACATGTTCAGGTTATGATCTTTGACGTCACTGCATATCATTACTTTGGGTGGTTGTTACGCCAAGCTGAGGGATGATAGTATTTCTGTTATTGTTACAAATTGGTTACTTGTTCAGAAAAATGTAGAAGTCAGGATGTAGTGTGTCTGTACAACTGGGAAGGCAACAATGGTCCCGTTAATTACTTGGGAACCAGTGGAGATGCAAACAAAGAAAAACTATGTGCTTCAAAATATTAATATTCTAGCTGAAGTCAAAATCTGCACTGTGCACATGTGAGCATGTTAGCATAACATACTGCACCTGCTCAAAACCCACATCTTTCACGGTTTTCTTTGGGTTTTTGGTCACTGTTGCATCAGAATTTTGCATGTTGCAGACAATATTTTTTGGACATAACATTTGGAAACTACAGACGGGATCTTTACCTTATATGCATGAATATGACATTATATGAGACATTCTGCCGAAGTGCCATGCACAATACGAGTTTTGCGCAGGTGCAATACGTTCTGCCGACTGATGTGCAATACCTGTACAGCATCCAAAACAGTGCTCTCACCTTTGCAGTTGTACAGCCTGGTCTGTATGAGACTGCATCAGAGTCTCAAACTTGACCTTCAGTTCTGCGTACTCTGGAGCATCGGTCAGAGAGAGGTCGTTCCTCAGGCCGTTGGGCAGTTCCGCTGCCGTTTTCTCACTGTTCCGTTTTTCGGGATCTCCCATCGGTCCGGTCGCTGGCTGCAGGGCTGCGTCCAGTTCGGACAGAAGGGCGTCCTCCCCTTCGGACACGCTGTAGACGCTGGAACCGGTGTGTTCCGGTTCCACCTCTGTTCTGAGGATAGTTCTCTCACAGCCCTCCAGCGGACTCATTGGCTGTGTCGGCTCCTCTGTCTTTCTTTCCTCCTCTTGCACATCGTCAAGCGATATTTCCTCCATGGGCTGTTCGTCATTTGGAACAGACGACTTGTTTCCAACATATCGCTGGTCCTCTGTATGTTTCACGGCCATTTTGTCCCCTTCTACTAAATCGTCATCCTGTTGTAAGCTATTTCTGTCATCCACGGTTCCTTCAGTACGATTGGAAAGCGACTCGGCAAGGTCAAGTTCTTGGTCCGAATCCGCAAGGGACGTTGATGTGAGGGGGCTGTCCAACGCTTCTTCCACGTCCACAACATTTCCAAAGCCTTCTGACGCACCTATCCCGTCGGCGTTGTCTTGGTCTGCTTCTGTTAGTTCACTGTACTCTGTGGGATTTCCCTGGACTGTGTCTTCAACTCCTACTGTTGCTGCTACAGTGCCTGAAGTAACTGTGCTTTGGAAAGCCTCAGGCTCCTCTTCATCTTGAACCTCAGATGTAGCTCTATTGCTCGCAGGAACTTGCGTCACGTCTTCACTGGTTGCGTCTGCCTGCTTGTTTGTCGACATGTTGTCTTCTGTGTTCTGAAGTTCATCTTTGCTTTCAGTTTCGCTGCTTTCTGACTGAATCGTGTCTTCCCCGCCTTCTGAATCTTCTAAGCTATCGCCATCTTGTCTTTGTGCTGTTGTTGATCCTTCTGAATTTTCATTTTCTTTAACAGAATCACCGTTTGGACTTTCCTCCAAGTTCCTACCAGCATCCTCTGTTGTTTCAGCCTCTTCGATGGCAGGTTGAGAATTTTCTTGGCTTGTTTCATCTGAGCTTTCTGTGGCTGCCTCTTCCTCTCTGTCTCCGGGACCAGCAGCATCTTTCTCCGTATCATCATGTTGTTCCTGTTCAGGAAGTGTTGAATCCTTGACCTCAGCGGTGACATCCATGCCCTCCCCCCCACCTGTGACCTTTGCCCCTTCTGGGTCGTCTGCCTCCATCGCCGGGCGGGGCCTCTACCTGGAGATGGGTCAAAGTTCACTCAGGCATGTTTTGGATTATCCATCTGCTAGGAAAATAAGGAAAAAAATAACAGACAAACATTGTCATAACCTGAAATTATTGACGGCCAAAGCTGAATGCTGATGACAAATGGGAAGTTGATTATACAAGGAACAGGATATGATATATTTCTATACATAAATCAGTCATGCTTCTTTGTTTGATGAGTTGACAGAAGCCCTGTTCTAATATTAGTATGGGTAAATACAAGTGATCGCCATGACGTCATAGTCAGCGAGTGGCAGGTACAAAGAATTTGGTAGTTGGGTTAGCTGTTACCTACCAATACTAAGTAAATTGCATGTGTCTTTCAAAAATTTGTGTATGCTGTTGTATGTCTGCCAATAATTGATATAAACAAAAAACAGTGATCACTCCAATACGAAGGACCGGTGAATATGTCTGAGAATTAAATAAGGCTGAGTATCTTAAGAGATTATTTTCATTTGAAACTGCTATAAAAAGTATAAGATATTTGGGTTGCTTTTGCTTTCTAAAACTTAGATTAGAAGAACCCAACCCCCCTGTTTATAATAGTTTGTATAAAACGACATATGGTGTCTTGGTAGCTATTGTTCATATATCAAAATTTAGGTAACACACATTATGGTACAGATGATGTATAATCAGTAGACATGTCAACTATTAGTATCAACACTATCATATGACGTGTGTGTTTTCTTTGGTCCTTCTGTTTTCCACAAAATTATTCAGTCGGAACCAGGTTATCTGCTTTGGTCCCTTTCCTGTTCTCTGGATATACGTTGACCCAATTTGCCTCAGACAGAATTATGCATAGCACTACACTGACAAAACAACCACTGAACAGACAAACACAGCTTCAGCGTGCGAAATTGTCCATGAAAGGCTTGAAATTCGAGCCAGGCCGGTCAAGGTGGCAACTTGACAAGTCGAATCCCGGAAGCTGGGAGAAAAACTACCACGTAGTCAGATGATTTTTTATGCCAAAAATCGCGCAAAAACGACAACTATATCATCTGAAACTTCACTGAGTCGTTCATTTTACTGTCTTCTATTAGCGCCCGTCTTCAAAATATGTTAAACCTCCAGTAATATTGATTATTTCCTTTAAATTCTTACCTTTGTTCCACAAAACAGCGCTGAGAGCACCAGGTGACTTGTCAAGATGGCGGAAATTAGTTTTCTATCACGTGATGTCGACAGACCAATCAGGAACCCTTACATCATTTCAACCTTTGAACTCCAGGCTTCGGCTCGCTACGTCATTTTCCCGCGAAAACATGGCATGTTATTTATTCAAATGCTAATTATTTTCAGCACAACATCGAAGGAATGAAATATTCATTAGGATGAACGAAAGTGATAAATGGATTGTTTCTCATGCATACTTTTGCACAACGGAACCCCTTTCATCTAAGTGTTTGAAGTTTCTTTCCAAGAAATGGGGGTGTTTTTTAATTATTTTCGTTACACATTTGCAACTCGTGAATAAAAGCAAATATCATACGTTGAAAATATAACGTAATGATATACATACAACCCTTTCAAAATGTATCAGTTGAGCCTAAACACGATAAAACAAAAATATTTATTACATTTTATCGATTTAAAACTCCTTACCTCCCTTCTGGGTCAGTGGATGGTTCCGGAATTCGCGGGAAGCCACGAAAGTTTGCGACTTTTCCCGAGTTGGTCACATTCCCGAAGGGGAGAGAAGGACGCGCCAAGTTTTCGTGCACGAACTCACCGACTGTCAGTCTGTCCACGCTTGCAGAGGAAACATGAGGTAAGTTTGCGTATTTGATAGAGTCGACAGGAGTCTAAGTCACTGTTGTTTCTTTAGAACCTCGAAAAAGAAGGCTTTGGCGTGGTGACAACAACGAAAAACATGTGTTTTTGAAAATTGAAGCCGCGTGGGAAACAGTGTGAAAACTCCACCATCTGTGGCGTCCGCCATTTTCTCAGGAAATTATCGTCTGCCAAAACGTCTGCCAGGGCTTGAGTCTGTGATATTTATGGTGAACACCGTGTCTAAGAGATATAGAAATCTCGCATCTGTACAAATAACGGGACAAATTATAACGGTGATCTCAGCCCTTTCTAAATTATCCTGACAAGACAGACTCCCTGGAGATCTGATCAGACTGAAGAAGATGTCTGCATAAATTTGCATATGAATAGGAGTAACATTCTTGAGACTGAACAGAAATCACTAATCTAGTAGCAAATATGTTGGTTGTAACTTATAATCTACACCACTGTACTCTTGATTCTTGATGGTGATTGAAGACAGTGTAACTGTAACACAAACAAGTGGCCATAATTTCAGTGTTATCCTGACTTGTCAGGATCTTTCTGATGCATAGGCTCATCATCGCATCAAGGGACTTCAACAAGATATAAGTTATACTGTGATTGTCCTTTATCACATCTTACCTACAGCTAGTATGGGTTTACACCCCAGCCCTTGAACCTATTCCCAAATACTACATATGTATTTCAAAACCTGGCAATGTAAAACCATTTGTCTTGAACTTCTTATCAAAACTGTGCAGTCATACACAGCAATGTTCATTTGTCTGGTTGATGCAATGGCGTTTTTTTTTTTTACGAATATTTATAACGAGACACATAACGAAAAGTTAGCTACTCTGGGGACCTTTTGAGATGCACTCTGTCTCTTCAGTCTTCTTCAACCTGGTAAAGATCTCGTCTTGGAGTTCTCTTGTCACGTGACTTGATCAAGTTGATGGAATTATCATGTAACGAGAGACAATCATTGATGTTTTTATCCTCCAGTCAGGGAAAAGACCTGGACTCCTTAGGGAGCTGGAACCCCATGGAGGAGGACTTCACTTCTCCCACCTTCAACAGCTACGACCGCGGCCCGGGGGCCAACTTCCCCAACGGACTGTCTCCTGCCTCAAGGAATGGGTACGGCATCTGGTGCCACCGTTTGAATTAAAGTTTTAACAGAGAAACAGAAATTGAAGCTACGGCTACAGCACATGAAAGTAGTGGTTGATACTAATAATACTGGTTACCATACTCAACGGGGTGGCTCTGGGGTGTTTATCCACTAATGCAGTTGCTCCAGTTGCTAAGTTCCTGTCAATCCTGTGTATACTATAGTTTGTGGAAAGATTTTTTTGGGTATAGCTGTGGTTAATGAACACTTTATGTTCCTTTTTCAGCGGGGACAGTGATAGATCGCAGTCTGAGAACATCTCCCTCTATGTATCTGGTATCCCACTGGAGATGGAAGCGGTTAGTGTCTTTGTTTAACCCCATTTGGAAATAAACCTACCAGTACTTCTATTACTACTACTATTGGAGCTAAACTAGACTGAATACTGTAGTTTACTTCATGTTCACGGTAGCAAAATTTCACGGTGTTAGAAAAATGGACATGTTCACGGAACTATATATACACGGTGGTGACAGGTGCAGGAAGAAGAAAGTCCAGGAATTATTTGTGAATTGTAATAATAAGTTACGGTACAGAAGTGACAGTGAAAACAGTGAACATAAGAGTACCATGAAAAAATCAGGAATTACAGTACCAACCTATAAACATTTGCCTTTGAGAAGTAAGATAAAGAAGATAACAAAACTCAGTACTAATTGTCTTGTATGTATTTATGTTGTTTATTTCTCACATTAGGATGGAGTGAAGCACTTTTTTGGCCAAGTAGCTACACCAGTATCTGTCAGGATAATGAGTTCTAAAAGCTATGAAAATGGTTCTACATATTGGTAAGTTTCTATTAAAACCTTTCTCCCTTTTATATACACGAGTGACCAGTGCTGTTCTTCCTTGTCTTCTTTCCTTCATGTCACACATATTTTGAAGTCAGTTTATGAGTTGATGTTTGTTTCTTCTGCCAAGGGCAAGTAAGTTTATGTATTTATTTTATTTATTTCTGTATTCTTTTACCAGGGTGGCACTACTCAGTGTCATAGCACTGCTTTCAGAGTGGCCCTGGGTACGACACATATATACACGGAAATACAACAATATTTACACCAAAAACAAATCATAATCGTGATCCATTACTCGTAATCGGGGTCATGCCAGGTCATAATAAGGGAGGGAAGTCAGAGGTCACTTTGAGCATACAGTGTTCTGAACGTCTGTATCCACGGTGCAGTTCTAACACCGGGTGGGAGTTTATTCCAGCCCACTGCACCTCGATAAGCAAAGGTTTTCTTGCCACATTCCAACCTAGCTTTAGGAAGTCGCAGGGACTGGTTCATACTGTGTCGGGTGGAGTAGTTGTGGAGTAGTTGGGATTGTATGCTAACTTCTGTATGTAGAACTTCTCCATATTTTCTTTTAGTTACATTTCAGTATAGTTTTGGGTGGCTGAGATGTTGAGTTGTTTATCTGTTTGTCCAGACAGAGATAGTTGATTGGTTGATGTGGGCAAGGGAAGATTGACAGGCAGAATACAGGAAAACAGATGCGCGTGAACTTGAAGGCCACAAAACCCCAAAATCTTCCCTTTTTAAAAAAGTTTTCAGAGTCTTGTTATATTGACCCATCTCTGCTTCTCCAGTTTTGTAGATATGGCTTCAGTGAGAGATGCGGATGCTGTGATGAGGGAATTTGACCAGAAGCCATGCGGCAGGTTCAAGTTGACTGTCAGACCATCCAATCGCAAACCTCAGAGTGGGGTATGTTGGGCTCTTTGTGAAGAACAGATGCCTTTTTGGCCAATCGTTGTACTGCTTTTGTAGAATTTTCTGTACCCGTAAAGCTTGATGTACAATAATGTACGCCTCAAATTCGTAATTGATAACATACCGTAAGATTGTAGGGCAGATGTTCTTCAGTTCTTAGAATTCGTTCTCTACATTTTATTACTTTAAAGCTCAAAACTATTATTGAATTCTTTATTTGTGCTCTTTATTTGATACCTTTAATAGATATGTTTGTGTACTGACTGTTTCAGGAGTCACGCCCCTCACGAGAGCCACAGAAGGTTTCGCTTTATGCGACACAGGGACAGTCTCAAAGGTAAAACAGCTCTCAAAAGTTCTCAAATACAAAAGCTTTAGATACCTCTCAAAGGTTTTAATTATATCTCCAATTCCTTGTTTCAAAAAAAGACAGACCTGTTGTTAATGGATGAGGAAGAAGACACAGAAACATAGGTCTGCACCTATGAGTGACTTGAGCTCAACTCACGTTATTTCTAAAAGCATTGCAATGGGACGAACAGCCGGTCCTACGATGATCATAAGTTCATAGAATTGAACTTACGACTGTCCGTTACACATGTCATCCAGTAGTTAGTATCCTTAATGCATAGTTAAGTCCTTTTTATATTGCTTACTTTGGCACTGCAAGTAATTAGCGTTCGCATGCACTTCCCCAGGAACTACAGCTCCTCCGACAGTGGGTCCCAGAAAGACGTGCGCTCCCCGCAGCCCGCCATACGAACCCTCGAGAACCGCTATGGCAAGAGTTCTTCGCCCGCCGTGGTGGACCGAGACCCCCGGGGCAGGCGCCTGAGCGGTGGGGCAGACTCCCCACCCCCCCTGGACGGCGACAGGCCGACAGTGAAGCGCAGCAACAGCTCGGGAAGGCTGGACATGGCCGGGTACGAGCCCGGGTCGTTCTCCTCGTTCTCCAACAAGTACAGCCAGTTCAAAGGCAGCATGGCGGGAGGGCGGGAGAGGAGTCCCCACACCCAGGCTGCAGTACCGGAGAGTTCCACCAGGCGGCAGTCTTATCCAAGCCCTCAGAACGGTCCACACCCTGGGGGAGTGAGGCGTAGCTACTCCCAGAGTAACGTATCCGACCGGCAGTCGAGTGGCGAGTTTAATCGCGGGAGCTTCAGCGACAGAGGGTACGGCCGAGATGGCCAAGTGTCGCCATCAAAGCCGGTGTCACAGCGTCCAGCCAGCTTTGATCAGCCGGGACAGACTACAGCTGCAGGGGTTCGGACCAGTCCAAGTGTGCCTGAGAGGAGGGGAGGGGACAGGATGGAAACAGGGATGCCCGCTCCCCAGGGATCCTATACCAACGGGACACGTGAAGAGCTGGGAGACTCCCGGCAGAAGCCTGGTACACTACAGGTATGGATTTTTACTTAGTGTCATGTCACTTATATTGTGTTTAAGCTTAATGTATGCATTTTGTGTACCTTTGTTCCTTCGTATGTTTTTCATCACGTGTGTCTATTGTAGCATCAGGATCTTATGCCACATGAAATTTTGTATTTCTTACTTGTCTTAATTGGATACTTTTATAATTTACATCAAGGCTGTCCATGCTTGTAGTGTGTCAGTTACGATTTTAAAGATAAGCATCTTGATTGACCAAAGGATTTCTATTTCTCTTCTGTTTTCCAGCATCTTAGTTCTCCTGAGAAGCCTCGCGACCGTGCGACCTCCCCCGAGCGTCCGGCCCTGCCCTGCCTCCTGTGTGGGCAGCAGGGGAAGTCCAGGTGTGGCCGGTGTAAGAAGCCGTACTGCGGGAAGGAGTGCCAGAGGAAACACTGGCCTGAGCACAAGAACCACTGCAGGCCTGTGGAACAAAGGTAGGGGGCGCTGTAGTGTTGCTCTTCCACGATCTCTGTGCTGGCATCCTTCTGTCTGGAGAGACAATGGAGACCGTGTCAGTTCCTACACCTCAGGCCACACCAATTTAAATTTCTTGGTTAACAGATTTTTGTAGAAAAATAATGGAGCAGGCGGTCGAAAAATAAAAATAAAAACAGGCCTAGGCATCCTATTATGGCCCAAAAGGAGCCATGAAGTCAACACACGAGGCTAGTTCAAAATTTAAACAATCAATTTTGAACTTTTAATGATACCACTGCATTGAAAGATGGAATAACTGTAACAACTAGGAAGAAAAGGACTATTTTCAACTGTTCAGGGCAAAATATGAGCATTTTGCAGTTGATTCTGAATTTTTGTTTGTTTTTGCAAATCAGAAAAAAAATGAAGCGGGCAAATCTTTTAACCAAGAAATTAAATTGATGTGGCCTGAGGGAGGAGGGTTGACAAGGTGGCCTTCACTTGGATTTGTTTAAGATGGATATCGGGTTGCAAATCTGAGACCCACACACTCTTGATCTCTCATCATTGTCTAGTTGTAGTGTGTTTGTGTTTACCCTTGCAGAACAAAAATGTATTGTTTTTGCTGTGTTTCTTCTTTCCCTCCAAACCATAAATGACCTGGATTAGATGTCTGTCACCATGATAACTGGTGCTGTACCAGACACCTTGTGGTGTTGGGTTACATGATGTAGCAACTTGTAGGAAAGAGAGGAGGGGATGTGCAACAGTGGAATGTGCACAGAGTCAGAATCTGCAAGACATTCACGGCAACTCTTAATTGTTTGTGGAGGTGTAATGTCTTCATATTTCTCCTTGCTTGTTTGTTTATTTATTTAGGAAGCTCCCATTAGTGACAATACATGTATTGGAACATCACTATTCTTCCTGGAGTCCTTTGCATAAAATACAGTGTTATATCATTAACTATTAGTTACATACACTTTTAGCTACTTTCAAGAAAACTTGTCTTATCAACATTTGACATATGATAATGATAATACAATAAACGTCATTTTGTTACTGGGGTATATCAACCACATGATTAACAACAAAATTACTTACAAAAAGTTAGGCAGAATTTTTTGTATGTCTCCTCTGTGTGTTTGAAGATGAGCCAGTTTGTAGTGATGTGAACCAAGTAAATGTTTTAGGACTGCTCCACCCACGCATACCAAGGTGACACCAAGGTCACCCACCAGTAATAGAAGACGAACCAGTAGTAGAAGACAGATGTTAGCCTTAGCCCGTCTACAAGCTTGTCACTGTAGAACCATAGAATACAGTTGTGAAAATCCCTCCGGCGTGAGATACTAGTATTCATTGTTGAGTATTCTTATATATAAGTGTTCCTGTTTTTTTCTGGAGTGAGGACATCCTCTCTGGGTTTGAGAACTTCGACGTCTCTGCCGGGGACGACGTGAAGGAGAAGATGGACCACCTGATGGCCTTGTCAGGCATGCACATGGTGAGTTGTGGTTCCAGCACGTGTTTCTCTAGAAAATTTTAGCATGAGGGAGCAGATGGCAAGCATGGCAAGGAACGAAGCAACCGAGAGGGGATTTTTTTAAATAAGAGTAACACAGTTTGTAATGCTAGAATGCATTGCTGTATTGTTTGTGCATTTTTAATGGAAAAAGATTATTTTGAGAAAGACTAAATGGTGTGAAAGTAGCCACTTAGGGTTCAATCAGAGAATTGATATTAGGGAGCTGGCTGGTTACACGAGGGAGCATCGCACTTATTCCCCTGTTTAGAAAAAACCCTGGATCCAGTCTTCCAGTGTACTACCGGGTAGCCACCCTGAATTGTTTTTCCGTCTTCTCAATTTTGTTTGACGTAAGGCGCGCCAATCCCAGGGGTGCTGGGGGCATGCTAATCGTAAATTCCTACATTTTGAGGAGTAAATTTTGCTGTTAGACTAAGCTTAGTTTCATGACATCTCCTTTCATATCTCTAGATTCTTTACATACCGATTTTTGTCTGTCAAAGATGACACATAGGGCAAAAGTTTTGTCTGTAATGAGTGGCAAAATTCTGTCAAATAATAGAAAGACGGACACTGGCCTGAACACTTGTTTGTTTCTTCTCAAGTTTAACATCCAGATGTTACACTTCATTTCCCCCAGAGGCTGTGACTACTGAGGGACCAAAGGTCTGACAGCTCACTCAATGAATTAAGATCACAACTGAGTTTTAAGTGCTGACTTGTAACATACTACATAGAACAAATACTGTCATAGGCTGAATTAGAAACTGTTTTCTGTATCAGTTTTATTTTTGTGACTTTTTTTTTGCCAGCCCACTGCAACCCCACCACAGCAGCAACGGACCTCCCCCTCCCCACAGCAGCAACGTACCAGCCCCTCCCCACAACA
>NW_017803854.1:2141921-2236399 GCF_001625305.1 Branchiostoma belcheri | reverse complement strand
GCCGTCTCCTCAACAAGCTGCCCCTCCCCCTGAACTTGCTGTCGCCAACATGGAACGATCCAAACTACCCATGGGGGAAACTGTTAAGGCAAGTGTGTCTGTTTGCTCTTTAGTTAGAAAATTAGAGAAATTTGAGTATGATCTTATAGTACTGTAAATTAATCTATTTTCACTGGAACTGGAACTTGATTTTGCAGTAGAAGCAAAAGGAGTTTTTGGGGTGCAAGACCATCACTGCAAATTCATGACACCAGAAACTAATACATGGAGATTTTGCTGCAAGAACTGTGTAAATAAAGGCCACAGCAAACAAGATACAGTATCTCAAACCGGAACTTGTTCTTTCTGATATGTTTTCTTTGGAAAAGTGGCTCACTATGTCTTTTGAGATATCTTTGAACAATTGGGTCTGTAATTTTGATACAAAGAATGGTTATGCCCACATTACAACTGCCATATGTATACCACCCTTTCACCCCAGGTGTCTGTGACAGAGGTTGTGAGTCCAGAAGACATCTCAGTCCACATTGTTCACCATGAGACCATACTGAAACTGGCTGAACTGATGGGTCACATGGTACAGACATATGAGGGGACTACCAATGAGGGAAACAATGCTTATCATCCACAGGTCAGTTCTGAATATTCTGCTGTCGCTATAGATATGTTAGGGTAGAAATAGCAATATGGTAGAGATCCTGATCAGAGAGATTCCATGAAACCAGGATGCTGCATTAAAATGTTGGTTTTCCATTTACAAATCCTAAACTTCAAGTCAATCCATTGATCTATAGTGACATGAATCGAAGTTGAAAATTCTGACTGTCTTTTAAATGAATCTCTACCTGTGAAACATCTTACGTTTGTTACTTTGTTTTTTGTCCAAGCTACAGAACTTATCAACTCTGACATGAAATGAAATTAGCATTGCTTTTGTGCCATACTTTCAGTACATGAACCCTAAAGTGCATGTATGTTTTCTTTCAGGCAGGAGAGTTGTGTGCTGCTAAGTTCAGTGATGGTGGCTGGTACAGGGCCAGTGTGGATGGTGTGAACCCTGACGGCACCTTGGCCGTGACATACGTTGACTTTGGGAACAGTGAAAGCATCTCGGTATCGAGGGTCCGCAAGTTGAACCCAGGAATGGCAAAGTTACCATTACTGGTGAGGTCTACTCTTGTGCTCTTGATGCATGTAACGTTACTTGGTTAAAAGAACTACAAGAAAACTGTTGTTACTCAAGCAGCTGGATAGGTTTTGAAAACTGTCAGAAGTTTCAAGTAACATTGGGGCATATAGTAACATCTCAATGTTGTCAATGACTGATAAAAAGTAGTGGATGCTATTTGAAATGTCTGACAGTTTTCAAAATCTATCCAGTTGTTTGAGTAATAGTTTCTTGTGTATCTCAATATCTGGATGTCTAACCTTCATTCATGTGCTCTTAGGCTACTTTGTAGTGTCTGAGAATACGTGTAGTTGTACCATGGGGATTTGTAGCATTGCTTCAGTTCAATCTCATTTGATGATTCAAGCTCATTTGCGTTTCCTTGTCCCACTACAGGCAGTGAAGTGCAGCCTTCTAGCGTTGGCAGGCAAGGGAGGGAGTGTCTGGAGCCCAGAAATGGTGAACTTCCTGAAAACTAACATTGTCAACAAGGAATGTAACGTCACCATGAAGGAGGAACAAGGTGGCACGGCTTTGGTGGACATGGTCGTAATCGACACAGGTCAGTCTGCTTATCATGTTTTCTTTCCAATCATGAAAATCTCTTTTGTATAAAATAAATTTTTCTTGATCATTCCTTACATGTCTTCAGAGGACAAAGTTTTCAACATTCACTGAAGCGTAGAGCATAATATGTATTGTTTTTGAAAATTTGGTCTTTCCCTTTTTACAAAATATATATTATAAATGGATATTGGGGTTTTCTTTATACACAACCAGGAAAGACTGCCTATCAGACATCTTCCCCAGAGCTTCCAGTATCTTATGTTCTACCATTCTGATGAAAAATTGATTGTAATGTATGCTTAATTTTCCCCTCCAAAGGCAAGTCTGTGGCAGAGATGGTTGTTGAGTCAGGACTGTTCGTTCCATGCCAGAAGCCCCCACCTCCCCCACAAGACCCTCAGGAAGACTTTGGGTTTCTGGTAACCCACATTGACAGCCCTGCATCTTTCTATGGACAGGTAAGGCAACACTTGATATTCCTTTCCATTCATAAAGACTTAGCAGAATGAGATACAGGATTTAAAAGAAGTGGGATGTTTCACTTGAAGTGGTGAAACAACACTGGAATGGGGATATGAAATTGCAATTATTCATAACATCTACCTTTGAGTCTTTTTGGCAACAACTCAAGGGCATAGATATAGGAAACAAAGGAAAACATATCACTTTTTTTTGCTCCAAGCAAAGATCAATAACTGGGACCAGATGGATGTCACCATGGTAACTGGTTCTGTAGCAGACACCCTGTAGTGTTGGGTTACATTATATAGCAAGTCACAGGACAGAGTTGGAGGGGCTGGTTATGGCATAATGGAGTTTATTACGGATAAACAGAGCAGTAGTTTGTTAGGCTGGACCATGTGAAGGTAAACATTATGCATTTGCTTTGCAAATGTTACCTTTCTAGTTAGTGAATGTATTAATAACTGACCGGAGTGTTGTTTAGGTTGGCCTTGGTGCAGACATGAAGTCGGTGGCAGAGGATCTTGGGAAAAAGATGGAGCTGATAGCAGGACTGCCTGAAGCCATCTTACAGAGCAACAAGCAGGAGCCGTACATGCCTCAGGTAAGTCAACTGAGATGAAGCATGATGCTCTTACACGTAGCTTGTAGTACAGTTTGGCTTTGCTACTGACGAGATGTTAACCTTATATACGTGAATACGACCTTATATGAGACGTTCTGCCAAAGTGCTATGCACAATACATGTACATTACAGATTTCGCACAGGTGCAGTACGTTCTGCTGACGTGCTGTAAAATAATAGCTTTTGAACCTTTCAACCTAAAGTCACGTTACCATAGGTGATTCATTGATATCCACCGGCCCCGATACAACTTGGAGCAATTTCAATCCCAAATCCATGTCCACACACCTCAAATTTAATGTACTAAGTTCCACCATGCAGGTTTGATGCTTACTGCAGAACTCTCCTGTACTTTTCGTTTACTTGACATTTTGAAGTGATTGGTCATTAATTATCCTGATGTGACAGTGGCCGTGGAAAATTTGATCTCTGCGTAATCATTGTGTTGGAGTAAAGTTCAACATTTTATTATGATAACTACCAACACAGATGTGCTTTCATGATAATCTCCTGTACTTTGCTAGGTTGGTGAGCTGTGCTGTGCTCTGTGGGAGACAGACCGGATGTGGTACCGTGCAGAGGTGGTGCAAGTCGTGTCGGAGAGCCAGCTGAAAGTTTTCTTCCTGGATTACGGGAACACTGAGACTGTGACAACAGCCAACACTCGCCCAATCCCGGACAGTTTCACCCAGTGTCCCGCACTGGCACTGCACTGCAAGCTAGCAGGTATGTCACTGTGCACATAGTGATCTTGGACATCAGTGATTGTGATTATTCCTGATTGTAATAACCTACAGTTGTTCAAGTATTCTACATTATCATGGCCAGTACAATGGTTGTTCTTAAAGCCTTTTGACATTTTTGCCATGTACAACATAAACATTACAATACTTATACTCAATTTACACACAGTATTCAGAAAAAATTGTATAAGTAATACATTCACAAGTACATTTGTATTCACATAACACAGAATAAAACAAAATGAAATAAAGTTTGCACATAACCATAACTCCCAGGGTATAGGTGTAGAGGTCAGAAATTATGTCATACTTTGGGCCAAGACTTTAAGTAACGGGTGTTGAATTGGAGATATGTAATACGAAAATTACAGAGAACTTTGAGTGATTTAAATGGAAGGACCATCAAATCGTTTTGAGCCTCTGACATTAACACCACCTTTGAATCTGCAGGTGTGTCACCAGTAAACAGTGACAGCTGGTCACAGCAGGCAACTGGAGTCTTCAAAGACCTGACCAAGGACAAGTTGATCATGGGAACACCCGTTAGAAGGGAGGGTGACGTGCTGTCTGTGGAGCTGAAAGACTTCGCTACAGGTAGGAACCATTGAAAGCAGTGCCAATCCCCCATGTTACAATGTAAGTTTTGTCAAGTTATGAATCGCTGAATATTGCCCCATTCACAGACGTTTTCACAGACAATGCGGACAGGAAAATTGACTACCAACCATGCCTTGACCACTGCTAACCTACTCCCGAACATCAGCCATACACCAGCCAGTTGTCTACCGCATCCCTCGTTGTCAGGCAGACAGAATACTTCAGGTGATTGAGCCTGTCCACCCCCGTGTAGACTCTAGTTGGTATCGCCCAAAGTTGAAGGGTCACCTTCCCTGCGCATGCGCACCAGTCTAATTTTTTTGAGCAACCTGTAAACACCTTCGTGTTTTGCGTTGGTATCATGGGGTCTAGGCGTGAAAAGCAACGCGATAGACATCGTTCGAGGGCGCCTTCGGGTCCTAGGGCGACCGAGGAGAGTTCCAAGCGCGAACGTGGCGGTTCCCGGCGGCGTTCCAGCGGCAAGGAGCGCGAGGAAGGCGGGACAAGCCCGGGCGGGTCGGCGCACCATGTGCGTGAAAACGACCGCCATGACAGTCGTCAGAAGTCGTCTTCTCCGGCTATGCCGGTTCTCAGCGCTGACGGAAGCCAGCAGGAGGGCGACGGCGAGCAGAAGCAGCCGCCCACGGTTCAGCAAGACGGCAACTTGCCGTCTGACGGAGACATAAGCAGTGGTGGCGGCGACGGAAGCAGGAAGACGCATGATAGCGAAACGGAGTTTTCGCCAACAAACGTCCGCATCTCTGCCTTGGAGCAGAGTTTTGCGTCCATGTCTCAGAGGCTAGAGGCGTTCCAGGAGCTGATGTTAGCTCAATTTGAGCAATCTTCACCGAGGAAACGACGCAGCGCTCGTCCAGAGACGGCAGTTCCTGAGAAGCGCCGGAAGGAAGATAGCGCTAGCGCCCGCAGTGGCAAGCAGCGCTCCCCGTCTCACGACGGGGCGGAAGGAGAGAGCGTCAGCGGTGACTCCGGCGAGCATCCGGCGGTGGCAGTTCCTGAGAAACGCCGGAAGGAAGATAGCGCTAGCGCCCGCAGTGGCAAGCAGCGCTCCCCGTCTCAGTGACGGGCGGAAGGAGAGAGCGTCGGCGGCGACTCCGGCGCTAGCGACTCGGTGTGGAAGCCGTTCGACCCGACGAACAAGGACACCATGCACTCATGGGTAGCCGACGATGTTGTCTCTTCTGAAGTAGAAAAGTACTTCAAGCATGACCAGCAGCGCCGGGGTACAGACTTAGAGGCGTGGCAGCAGAAGTTCAGCATGCCCGACAACGCTCCATCCACGATGGTTGCACCGAGTTTCAACGACAACATAGCCAGGGCTGTCGTCGACAATGACAAGAAGCAGGGTGAGCAGATCATTTCTCATGATAAGGCTCTAAAGAACACCCATTCGAACTTGGTGCATATTGGTACACCTTTGATGAATCTGTGGCAGATGATTCAGCGTTGTAATAGTGAGAACTTTGAAGAGTTGCAGCTAGAGATGAGTGACTGTGCTGGTTCAGCACTTGTGTTGCTGGGGTCGCTACATTCTCAGTTGGCGTTCACCCGACGCACGTTCATAGCAGAGTCATCCCAGAAGAAGTTTAGAGACCTTTTCAAGGCAGCATCTGAAGACCCAGAGTTCCTGTTCCCGCCTGACATGGGGTCAAAGGCTAAGGACTTGTCGTCAGAGACGAAAGTGCTGGTTGGCATGCTCAGCCAGGACGACCAGGGGAAGTCTTCAGTGCCGAGGCGTGGTGCTCGTCGCGGCGGCGGCAGAGCAACTGGCGGAGGGTTCAGCTACAGCTACAGAAACTCCCGCTACATGCCACGGGCCAATTATGGCCAGTACAGTTACAGGGGTTCACAAACCCGACAGTTCTACAACCGCAACCAGTCCTTTCAGTCTAAGTCGGGGGACGGGAAGCAGAAGCAGTCCAAGTAACAGACACGGCTTCAGAGGGAGAAGCACGCCGGCGTTTGACCGAATTTCAACATGTACCCAACACTACTCAGCTACTTCACGGAGGCAGGCTAGCCCACTTCATGCAGGAGTGGAGGCAGTTGACTTCCGATCCTTGGGTTCTTCAGTGCGTCAGGGGGTACAGGTTGGAATTTGCGAGAACGCCTCCGGTGCAACGACATCTGCCATCTTGTTGAGCAAGAAGTCCAGCTCAGATAGAAGTTCTGAGCGGAGAGGTAGAGACTCTACTTGCCATAGGGGCAATAAAGGAAGTTCAGTATCAACACAATCAGTTTGTTCCAACTTTGTTTACAGTGCCAAAAAAGACAGGAGGTCTTCGTCCTGTTATCAACCTGAAACCATTAAACAAGTTCTTAAATGTTCAGAAATTCAAGATGGAAACTCTGGGAGTTATCAAGAACCTGGTTCGACCAGGAGATTTTATGGCAAAGTTGGATCTCAAGGACGCATACTTTACCATCCCGGTAGATGCGGACAGTTGCCGGTTCCTCACCTTTCAGTGGCAGGGTCGGTTTTACCAGTTCCAGTGCCTGCCCTTCGGCGTGGCGACCGCCCCGAGGGTCTTCACGAAAGTGTTGAAAGTTCCTGTGGCTATCCTGCGAAGACGGGGGTTTCGTCTAGTGGTGTACTTGGACGACATCTTGGTGATCGGCCGCTCCAGAGAAGCATGCCGAGAAGCTCTTTGGGCAGTCATAGAGCTCCTGTCAGGGCTGGGATTCGTTCCCAACCTCGAGAAGTCTGTTCTAGAGCCATCACAACGCATAACCTTCCTCGGTTCCGGCATCGACACAACACAGATGGTTACTTTTCTCCCCGAGAGCAAAGTTCTAGAGCTACAGCAGTTAGCACAAGACGTACTGACTGCAGACAGAGGGATGTCGGCAAGAGAGTTAGCAAGCGTGATTGGCAGGCTACAAGCCACAACCACGTCCGTATGGCTGGCGCCGCTGCACTTCAGAAGTTTGCAGCGTCTGCTCATCACAGTTCTGCGTGTGACAAGAGGTCACTGGGAACAGCTCGTACCACTGACAGAATCAGCAAGAGCAGACTTAAGATGGTGGACAGATCACCTACCCAGACACAACAGTCGTCCAATCCTCTCACCCGCAGCAGACATTGTGGTGGAGACGGATGCCTCTACTGCCGGCTGGGGTGGGTACAGCAACGGCGTACATACAGGAGGCCGGTGGTCTGTCGAGGAAGGACAGGCACACATAAACATCCTAGAACTGCGTGCAGCGTCACTGACGGTTCGAGCGTTCTGCAAGGAGCTAGTCAGCAAGCACGTGAAGGTCCTCACGGACAATGTGACGGTAGTCGCATATCTGAATCGTCTCGGAGGGACGAGATCTCAGAGATTGCTGGACATAGCTCTCGATCTATGGGAGTGGTGCGTGAACAGAGACTTGTATATCACAGCAGAACATGTACCAGGAAAGGAGAATGTCCGAGCGGATTACAATTCCCGGAATTTTTCTCCGGCCACGGAATGGACCCTGGATCGTCACACGTTCCTGGGTTTGCAAGCGACATTTCCACGACTCATGAAGGGGGTGGATCTGTTCGCAAGCGACATTTCCACGACTCATGAAGGGGGTGGATCTGTTCGCGTCCCGAACAAACTACCAGCTACCTCAGTATGTGTCCTGGCATCCAGAGCCAGAGGCAATCGGGACAGATGCGTTCACAATGAACTGGAACAGGTGGGATCTGCCATACGCTTTTCCCCCGTTCATGCTAGTCGCACCAACTCTAAGGAAAGCGCGAGAAGACAGAGCTCACCTGCTTCTCGTAGCTCCGATCTGGGACACAGCAGTCTGGTACCCAGTCCTGCTGGAGATGCTGGTAGAAGAACCAGTGTTACTACCTCGCCACAACAGTCTCCTGACACAGCCAGAGTCAGGGATGCCTCATCCAGAGGGCACAAAAATGCAACTAGCCGCTTGGCATGTCTGCGGAGTCAGCACGACATGTATGGCATTTCGCCAGAGGTTAGCAAAATCCTCTTGGCGTCATGGAGAGCAGGAACACAGAAGCTGTATGCTTCGGCCTGGGACAAGTGGAGTGGCTGGTGTGATCAACGGCACATCCATCCCGTTTCTGCACCTCTGAATAAGGTGCTAGACTTTCTGATATCCTTGTACGACAAGGGTTTCCAGTACAGAACTATCAATGTGTACAGATCAGCTATATCTACCACACATCTTCCCTTGGAAGGGCAGCCTCTAGGATCACATCCGTTGGTGAGGCGGTTCATGAAAGGTGTGTTTGAACTACGTCCAGCACTACCCAAGTATAGCTTTACCTGGAGCGTCGGTAAAGTTTTAAAGTTGCTAAGGAGTTGGTCTCCAGCAAGTTCTTTATCACTTATTATGTTGTTTGCTCTTACTTCTGAGGGAAGAGAGCAGTCTCTTTCGTTGCTGGATCTGAGATTCAAGAAAAGAATCTCCGACAGAGTTTGTTTTACTGTTAACAGTCTCTCCAAGACTTCACGGCCGGGCAAAGTCACACACGACATTGTGATTCCAAGCTTCCCGCAGGACAGAAGAATCTGCCCGGTAACATACCTGAAAGCGTATGTATCAAGAACTAGAAGTTTTCGTTTGTGTGACAGTTTTCTGTTTAGAGCTCTTGTGGAGCCACACCAGGCGGTATCTACGTCTACCATCGCTAGATGGCTAAAACTGTGTTACAAGAGGCCGGGATCGACACCTCAAGGTTCACCGGGCACTCAACTAGAGGGGCGTCTGTTTCTGCTGCGGCACGACAAGGCGTATCAACCAAGGACATTCTAGCAGCAGCTAATTGGTCTACAGCTTCTACTTTTAAGAAATTCTACAACAGACCGGTGGGGTCAGCTTCATTCGGAAGAAACGTCCTGGCCTCAGCAGCTACAAATCTCACCTGAAGTATTCTGTCTGCCTGACATAAGAGGGAATGCGGTAGACAAATACAAATTGTCCAAACCTAGTGATGGACAGGTGTAGTTGTCTCCGCATCCCTCGTTGTCAGGCAGACACCCTCCCTGACTGGTGCAGTTCTCCACGAGTTCCGGCACGACCCATCCCGAGAGGGCTTCGGCCAGGTGGAGCTGAAAAACTTTAGACTGGTGCGCATGCGCAGGGAAGGTGACCCTTCAACTTTGGGCGATACCAACTAGAGTCTACACGGGGGTGGACAGGCTCAATCACCTGAAGTATTCTGTCTGCCTGACAACGAGGGATGCGGAGACAACTACACCTGTCCATCACTAGGTTTGGACAATTTGTATTTATGGCTGAATGTTTTAAACATTTTTAGACATTCAGCTAGCACAACAGAACCGTAGCGGCCACTGCCAAACACCAGCCAACCTTGCTCTCGCCCTGCTCCTAATCATGGTTGGGGAGACTGTTGTAGTGTTTGGAAGGCTATGTGTGATGGACTCTACTCAGCACCAGGTGTATTTGACACTTTTCCTTGTATCCAGGTGTTCGGGTGTCAGATGAGATGGTGCAGGGAGGTGCAGCTGTCGTCAGTACGGACCAGCCGAAACAAGCCTCCAGACCACCCACACTGACACCTGCTGCGGCTGAACGGCCCTCGTCAGTTTCACCCGGTAAGTTGTCAGGCGAGACCCAGGTTTGATCCCGAGTTGTAGCCGGGACATGTCTGGACATGCGCCCCGTCTTTGTGCCCTTGGGAAAGGCACCTTCACGGCTTTCCTCACTCCACCCAGGTGTGAATGGGTACCTAACTTCAGTCGGGGAAAGTCGTATTAAGGTCACCTTGTGGCGTAGAATGGCAGCCGCACAGACCCTTGCGACAGTTCCACAAAAAGTGTGTGTAGCAAACATGTTATATGTATCATGTGTTTTATGTGATTCTAAACCTTGCATCAATTAGGCGCTTTAAAAGGCTTCCATTGCAAGGGTAATGTTTGACCAATAAATCATTTATTATTAGGTGTCTCCAGTCGATCGCCCTCCTCGCAGCCGCGCCTCAGGTCTCCCTCTCCACCTGTTCAGCCATCTCCGGTGAAGACACCTCAGTCTGCCACACGCTCTCCCCAGGGTGGGCCACAGCTCCACTCAAGGGCCCCCTCTACACAGCTGCCGGAACTGCAGCCAAGAGCTCAGAGCAGACCAGGTAAGCCTTTTTATTCTGCAGTCACATCCCTTTGTACTTAGGATTTTACTTGGGCAATGGATGTTAATGAATGTAGCCATTTCACGGATTTATTTGATTATGATTTATGTGCTTTTTTTCCGTCTAAATTTTGTTCCCAGGCAGTGCACAGAAGGGCCGTGTGCAGAAGATGACTCGTGTGAAGCCACCGACGTCAGGCCGGTTCGACGTGCTGCTGAAGTGTGTCAGGTCTCCCGGGCTGTTCTTCTGCCAGCTGACAGAACCCTCAGGTGAGACCCACTCTGAACTGCCATGTGATACCCAAAAATAGTGCATCCTCATGGCTTTCAAAGCTCGAACTGAAAGAGCTTGATCTATTAATTACATGACCAAATTGTTTAACGATGACTGTTTTAACTGTTTTTAAGTCTGTATGAACAAACCAGTCTACTACTACTACTTTTCTGCATAAG
Organism: Branchiostoma belcheri; assembly: GCF_001625305.1. NCBI lineage: Eukaryota > Metazoa > Chordata > Leptocardii > Amphioxiformes > Branchiostomatidae > Branchiostoma > Branchiostoma belcheri. Next base: position 2,225,673 of record NW_017803854.1, on the reverse strand, counting down.
GTAAATGGTAAAGGTGGTCCCATAGCCTTTTTGAGGCAATGGATTTTTAATCCACTGTGGGCACTAGATCACAGTATTGTAAGGCAAAGCCCATCCCTCTCCTTCCACTGCCTTTTACCTAAATCAGGTTCCCATTTTACACCAGGGTGGAGTAAGGAAAGTGCTTTTCAGAAGGGCACAGCACCTAGCTAGCTAGGAATGCCAGGAATTGAACCAGCAACCTCGTGATCTTGTGTCCGCTAGCATGACCACCCAACCATTTAATTTGACTCCACATTTCTGTATACATCAAAGATGTAGGTTTTAGTAACTAGACTTCTCTTTTGCTTTGTGTACAATACTACATGAAGGTTCTGTATCTTTTTCAGGTGTGCACGAGTTGCAGATGTTGATAAATGAGATAACTCACCACTGCCAAGGCCTGCCCATGGACCCATCGTACATCCCCGACATTGGAGAGATCTGCTGCGTGAATTCTCCTGATGGTAAGACCTGGCTGAGAGCTGAGGTCCAGGAGCACCGCGTCTCCAACAAGGTGCAGATCGAGTGTGTTGACATCGGGAAGCAGGTGCAAGTGAGCCAGGCCAGACTGCGGCCTGCACTGCCCCAACATACGGAGCTTCCACTGCAGGTGTTGTATTTTTATGTTTGCAGAAGGAAAACATTGTTTTTGCTCAGTTTCTTCTTCCTCTTCTTCTTCTACAAACAAATAATGGCCTAGACCAGACATCTGTCGCCATGGTAACTGTGCTGTAGTAGACACCCTGTGGTGTTGGGACATTACATGTATGTAGCAGAAGAAAGAAGAGACCTTACAGAATAGACGTAATACAGTGATGTAGCTTGTCTTCCTCCTACCCTTATACCCCAGGTTTCTAACCTAGTGCATTTGGCCCACTTAGGGGATGAATATGCATTAAGTTTCATTGTCATTATTCTGCCCACTACAGGTGTTCCAGGCCAGCCTGGCGGGTGTGGAGCCTATAGGGGAGTGGTCCAGGGATGCAACAGCACTGATGTCTAGATATGTGGATAATCAGAGACTCACCGCAAAAGTTGTCGGACAAGAAGGTACACTGGAATTTTTTTTTTTGAATAGCAACTAAAACTACCTTGCATTCTTCAAAATGGCATCATTGTGGACAGTAGAGAACCTTGTGAAATTAAAGATGGTGCTACCATTTTTTCCAATGACAATGTGTTTTAAGCCCTTGATGATATCTCAATTTGTTGATGAATGGAAAGTCAAAAAGACTGTAATTCGAACCCTTGTCAACCCTTGTCAAATTACCAATTGACAATTGGAATGTGAACAAAATACTTTTCCCATGTAACCAACCGGTGGTATGTCTGTGTTTCAGGAGACCGTTACCTGCTAGACCTGTGGGACTGTGCCAGTGGACAGGAGTGTAGCCTGTCTACGATGCTGTGTGAGGAGGGATGGGCCAACAAGATCATGCCGCAGAGTCCCGAAGGAACCCCGCCTCCCCGTCGAAAGCAGCCACAGAAGAGCAGCCAACCGCCAACTCCGTTACAGAATGGGCACAGTGGAGGGCATCCCAGCCCAGTGGAGGGAATGCGCATCCCGAATGGGGGCGTGCACCACACAACGCCCCCTGCAGCAGCAGTTGGTATTGCAGACGGCGTGCAGAGGGTTGACCACGCAGCGCCCCCAGTGGCAGCAGTTGGTACTGCAGGCGGGTCAGACCTGGTCAGTATCCCAAGATCAGAGTGGCAGGAGATGAGGGCACTGATGGCCCAGCAGCAGCGGCAGCTGGCACGGGTCTGCACGCTTCTGGAGCAGCTGGTGTGCGAGAAAAGAAGCTGAGCAGAGACAACACACCCCAGCACTTAGTTGGGCCACACTGATTTAATTTTGTGGATGACATCCTCTCACATCCCCCAAACTAGTGCATGTGAGCAAGTAAAGGAAATTCCAGCCACAAACAAAAAATGCTGCTAATCCACAGGAGTACAAATCTTGGAATTTGTGGTAGTACTGTGGTACATGACTACTATTAGGACAAGCTGGTACATGCTGGGCTTTTGCGGCATTTATGAGTCGGCACTGTACTGAGTTCTTGAGTTCCGTGGAGCTTCAGCAGTCTGGGTGTTGTCCTCCATAGTTACGGCTGGCTCCCTACTACTGTGGCTAGCCACCATGATGGACTATGGAGGATCACTCAGGCCAGAGCCTCAAAACAGGCAAAAATCTATGCACACACAGATGTCATCCATAGAATTAAATCTGTGTGGCCTTAGTTGTTGCAGAGCTTTTACTAGGTTGGTAAGCAACTACAAAGAGTTCAGAGTGACATATCATGAAGTGAAGGAAGTACAATACATGTTTGACCGAGAGATTTAACCTCAAGTGCTTTTCTCTGTGCATGCACTGAAGTTACACAAGAAAGGAAGGGTATTTGGAGGTTCACAACAGTCAGGTGTGCCAGGGTTTAGTTGATGCCATATGTCTTGTTGAAAAGATGTTCTTGTGTAAGATGTAAAGTCAAAGTACCAAAGTATGTTGAAAGTATGTGAAGATGGCAATAAGTTTTGCCATCATACATGGTATTTTTTTTATTTTTTGTTGAAAGCAAAAAAAAGACTTTATACTTGATACCTAGTGAGTATTGAAGTACTCTACAAAAAAGCTCAGAACAAAGCTTTGAAACCTTTAGTTTTCTACCCTTTTTTATGGTATATTTTTGTATTTCAAGGTTTCTCGGAAGTTTTGGCCATCTGGACATGTTGCAAGGATCAGCTGTTAACAAAATACAGTTGTACTCAGGGATTACAAAAGGTACACTTTAAAAGAGCCAGGGGTTAAGAGGTGTTGCAGTTGACTTGAAAAAGCAGCATAGGGCTCTGTTAAGATGGGCATTTTTTTGTATCAGTACCAGTTAAGCATGAAGCGTAGGCAAAACATGAGTGATTGTAAACAAGGCATTGTGATGATTACTGATAATAGATAGAAAAGATAAGAAGGCAATCATGAACAGTACTACAATGTATCCTGTTGCTTTAAAAGAATAAATCATGATGAAAAGTTCCTCCTTTGCAGTCTTGTTGGGTGTCAGCATTATTTTTTTCTGTGACCGACTCGAGTGTAACATGGAGGGACTGGAAGCAGTCTTGTTGGCAAAAACTCCCTTGACAGCAAATCGTCCCTCGCGGCGGCATATTACTCGCGTTGCTCACAGAAAAAAAAAGCGCCGACGCCCAACAAGACTGCGAAGGAGGCTATTGAAAAGTGACTTGCAATATATCTAGACTAACTAGATCCCCAGGCACATGTCAATGAATGGCATAAAGTTTTATGTCCAGTGCTTAATGACTGCTTCCTCTGGAGTTGTGTTGACAGTCACTACATGGGTCTACCCTGGGTGTTACATAATCAAAACAAGCTTATGTACTTGGAATGTATACAGCAATGTTTGTTGCACCTATAAAAACTTTGTGAAAAGTTGAAGTGAAGTGCTTTCACTGTTAATACTCAAGGTATTGACAGATTGCTTGATGACAGCCTGTTGCATTGCTAGATGTATACATGCATCTTTCTCCAGTCTTTTTCTTCGCAATGTTTTTCTTTTCAGTTTGCACTGCCTTCATTGCTTTATCAGATTTTGTTAACTTTGTTGATTATGATGAGTTTTGGTTTGTCACAATGTAGATTGTTTTCACTGATATCTAGATCATTACTTACTTACTAGATGGCTAGTAGCACATGGTTAAGGTAAAGCAGTTGTCCTCAACTGAGGTGAAGCATAGTGCTTATTCAAGTAGCTTGTACATGTAGTGCAATCCAACTTTGCTACGGCTCGTGTTTATAGGCAGATGCACCAGGTCACCCCTGCTGTTCTCTATAAGTGTGTTTTGTAGTAGCACAATATACAATGTTCTGTTCTAATGAGTGTTTTCAGTCATATTTCTTGTCTTACTTTTCTTACATGTGTTACCTTTTTCAGAAGGTTATATTTTCAGTTTGGCTTTGGTGGAGTGATTTGATGTGGTTAGTATAACTCTTGAAGTTACTGTGGGTGGGGAGAAGAATGGACCTACATTACTGCAGTGGACCTTTTATGCTTGTTGGTCTGTGAACAGGATAACTCGAGATGATGTGGGTTGATGGATTACGAGCCTCTCTGCAGCCCTGTACGGTACTGCGGGGGGGGGGGGGTTAAACTCATTTGGCGAAGGTATGAGTCTGGAACTCGACTTTGGTTTTGTTGTTTGTTACATGTTTGCTACATGTATTTGGCCCCCAACGTAGCTTTTGGTTAGCATTTTTTTTTCTGAACATTAGGACATGTTGATTTGATTATTTGGATGACATCCTGTGAAAACCGCAAAACTGATGCGAGCGTGGTTGAACAAATTACTAAAACACATGTATACATTGTAGTATGGCGAATAATACATACATGTACTACATTTTCATTTCTTTCTTTTCATTTGAAATGGATGTTTGGCATTGTACGATATTAGTATCATTGATGAAGATTAGACTGTCATGGTAGTACGATATTAGTACCGTTGATAAAGGTTAGACTGTCATGGTATAGTAGCAGAAGAAAAATGGTGGATGACATCTGAAAGCTATGCTTTCACAGTAGTAAGTCGTATTAGTCTAATTTGTTCCAGTTACTACATTAGTGTCGTTTTTGCAATTTACGGCATATATGTTTTGACAATTTGTCATTAAACTGTCTGCGGAGGATGTCATCCATAAAGTTTACATGCTGTGACCTAACTTTGTCATGTTTTTCTGTAGCTTAATCAGAAGCAGAACATTGTTATGTGACAGTTGTTGTTTCTCCTGAGATTCAAACACCATGCACAAATTGGCGCCCCTGTTTTTTTCAAGCTCAGCGGGGCTCAACATAATGATGTTTTGAGATACACGATGTTTACTGACAAATAAATCTCTATGTTGACAAGCTATGTGGAGCCAAAGTAGCTTAGTCAATGTCATCCTAAGAGTGCATCTATAGTACTACTGAAAGAGTAAATGTTGCGAGCTGCACTACTGTTCCATAGCATAGCTGTTCTTGACATTGTTCTTGCTTGATATATTGTAGACATAGTATAGAAGACGGTTCATTGACCAATAAATTGCTTAGTTTGGGGGAAATGAGTGTGCTTGCCGTGATATTTGTGGTATAATGCAGAGTTTATTACTATTAGGAAGAAAGATATTGAAGCCATTCCTATATCAAACCCTATGAAGCTGGAGAGCAGTAACAAGGATCCCTACAATGAAATAACATTTTGATGTAAAGAAAATCAATTTGAAGATCTTGCAGATTGTTCTGATGACGTTGAAACGATTATAACTTAATTGCGGCTATGGTAGAAATAACTCTCAACACAACCCAAGAAAAATAAAGTTCTTACGCTTCTGTAAGCCTGGTTACCAAACCTATTATAGCTCCCGAGTCCTACATCCTCTCCGCATTGAGGATGTAGGACTCGGGAGCTATAGTAGGTCTGGTAACCAGGCTACGCTTCTGTTGCTCTAACGCACGCAAAGAGGTGCTCGCAGCTGCTAAACAAGTGTTTTGAGAATCGAGCTACTAGAACCAATTGCAGAAATCTCACTGAAGCCCGAAGACACTTGGATGAAGCCTGTGTAAGTGCGGAGGCAGAATTCGCCCAAGGACAGAATTCACCCATAGACAGCATTGCTCATGTTCGTGTCGCAAAACAACATGATGATGTCTGGAAAACTATCAACGAGTTAACCGAAAACGCCTGTCAACTCCCCTCGGGCTCAACTCTCCCCCGTAGCGGTAATTTTAGTTAGGCGGGCGTAGTGCTTTTGGCACTGGCTCACGGCCCGATATCCGGTCTTGCTCCCGGCCTTGATCATGGCTCTCATCTTCTATCAGACACCTTCCTCAGAGCCTCTGACAGCCGTAGTACTATTTCTACTACTTATATAACAGCGAGAAGCAGTACCACAGTCAGAAGCTCCAAGGAATGTGTCTGATATGTGTTAAAACGCCATCAGACGAGAGTCATTACCGGTTGTAGAAAAAGAAAAGACCCAAATGTCCGATGTTTCACCCATCAGATGAAATTAATTTTGATAAAACAAATGTATAGGAATCAAAGCACACATGGGTTGAGGATACAGAGTCGAAGCCCAGTATTTCACTGATCTTGATTCTGTGGATAAACTTGCCCTTGTTGCTGAATTCGACATTAAGAAGAAATGAACAGAAGAAGAAGAATAAACTTTACTCCAATCTCCGCGGAGGAATCTGCATCTCCAGTGGGGCTTTATTATAACGGATCAAAGACAGGACACATCAGTAACATGTCCCTCACACAGACCGAACTATCGCGGCAATACAAATGGGCTCAGGCTTCAGAGACTACTCGTATTGCCGCGATAGATCATTCTGCGTGAGAGAAATAGTGTTACTGATGTGTTCTGTCTTTGATTCATAACGTTACAATATAGCCCCACTGGGGATGCAGACTCTTCCTTGCTTGGGGATCAAGAAACAAATGGTACAAACTGAAAAGCTCTAGCATGGGGAGTAAGAAACAAATTGGATAAACAGTCCTAGCAAATAAAAAAGTCATAGCAAAAATTGGACAGAATACAGAAATCTAACATTTCTCCAAGCAGATCTTTCGGTGGCACCAAAGACAGTGTCAAATTGACCAGACAGTATCTATCCGTAGGTCACTCGGGTTAACATTTAGGCCATGTTGATTTGATTATGTGGATGACATCGACTGGGTACCCCACAACTGATGCGAGTGTGTGAATAAAAAAAAAAGGTTGGCAAAAAAAAGGTTGCTTTCAACATGAAATCTACGTGGTCATGAAGGTTGAACAAATGACAGAGTATGGTATGACGAATAATCTACTCTTCAAATTCACTTTTTACTTTTTCGTTTGAGTTTGGGATTCTATACGACATTGGTATCGTTTTTCGATATTTTTTTGCAACTTACGGTATGTAGTTTCTTATTTTGCAGCTGTTTTGTACGATTTACACTATGGTTAAAAACTTTTTTTAAACAGCCGAAAATTCATGCTCGCGTCGATGTCATCTATATAATCAAATCAACATGGCCTCATAACAATTCCCTCTTGTGGAACCGATACTCTCTACTGTCCAGAAACCTGGACGTTCACCTGCCATATACATCTCCAAAACAGATTAGATGGGACCAAGCAAGAAATAGACTTTTTTCAACTCCACATTACAAAGTATGTAGTTTATAGAATAGCTTAGAGACAAAGGTGTGATAACTATTACCCTGATTACAACTTGCACTTCTTGGGTAGAGATCTTCCGTTACCTGGCATTATTGTGGATCCCAATAAAGTCAAAGTCTTACTGTTAATACTATAATAGCGATTGGATAATTTGGTCGTAAAAATCCCTGACGTAAATTAAATACGGCTGATTCCTGCGAGGTGCCACACAACAGGGAACCTGTATGATAGATGATGTGTTACAGGTTAGATGTACTGCCACGCTAGTCATTAGCTGAACAGTTCCTGTCTGGGGAAAATTGATGGAAAACCACAGCGCGGTACAGGACGTTTTAAAACACAATTCATCGCGAAGTGTTAGAGATCTAATCATGCATTCAATTCATTATAGTCTAGTGGAATTTCCCCGGCGGGACGACTCCTACTTTGGACTCCAGACGAAAAAAGGAGAATTGGCCGTACGTCCTATCACAACTCTTAAGAAACTCTTTGAGTCTGAAACTGGTCTGCAAGGATCGCAATGACTGACAGACAGTACAGGAGACAAAACTTCACTAGCTGCGCCTCATAGAGGAAGAATGAAGAAGAAGAAGAAGGAATTTCCTCCGTTATTTATCTGGATCATCAACAAAATGGATAAATTTGGCAATCTCTGATCCTACGAGATCAAAGAATACCTATTACTAGATAGATAAAACGAAATTGCAAAGGCTGAAAAGGAATCTGTATTTAATTAAATCTACTTTAAACTAGAAAGGCCAATATTTGCTTTGGAGCAAATACAGCGATGGGTTCACCACATTTTACGACATGGCAGGGAAAGAATGGGAAACACAAGGGAAAACAATGATTTACATTGATATAACTATAATATGAAGTAAAATACAACTAAAACAACAGTTGGATAGCTATTCCCTACTTTATTGGTTAGGATTTTTAATTGCATAATGCAAACTGTTGATTTTCAAAATAAAAAAAAACGTCCATGCCCGGCATTCCAATGCTGGAGCAGGAAAGCTTGAAATACCTACCAAAACACTTGAATACAGACATACTGTCAGTATGGAAATGCTTCTGTGCAGGTGTTAATCAAGTTAAATCCCAACAGCCAATCAGCAAGAAGTATAGAGGAAAGCTGCATGCCTATTGGTTGATGCCCTGCATTCCATTCTGATGACTCATGCCCAAACGTGGTAAACAAGGCAGACTAACACAGTAATACATTTGCTATAACACAGCCAAAAAACTCAAATAAAACCATTCTAAAAGCCTGTATCACAATAATTTAAAAAAGTAGGATATTTGAAAAAAACACAGCCAACAAATTTCAGGACATTAGGCCCTAATTGATAAATCGTTCTTTTCATACACGTACACATATAATTTAGAAAGAATCCAGAATTTCTCCTAATGTACGAGGAAAGCCGCCAGGGGTCCAAAATCAGTTAGGCCCTCGTGCATTTTATGAGATCTAGCGAGGCTTCGGAAAGAATTCAAGACAGCTGCTAACATGGCTACACTTGTCATCTTGACCGACCACTGAAGCATGTTGGATGGATTCTTGCGTTTATACGGGCATTAAAATAAGTTGAATACAGATGGAACTTCTCAGTTAACATTGGAAATGGGGCAAGTTTACAAGCACTGGTTCACGGTGTTATTTGTGTAGCATATCTAGGCGAAAATGTGACCAAAGATCCACGCAGACCAACACTTGACGCCGATTGTAATATTTTTATCTATTTCGTGNTTCGTTTTGGTTCGAAATGCAGCCAAGGCTCCCCAACTAGCATGGGGCTATTATTAAGGGCGGCCCCTGAGACTAAGTACTATTAATCGGTATTAGAAGCCACGAACTGTAGCAACCTGTAGCTGCGTGATATGGATGTATATCAGCGCTAAAGTCGGGAGGTGGGGGTTTTGACAATAAATACATATTTAATCAGCCGACTTTTTGCAGGCCTTGTCAGGCACATTGTATTTGTATTCAGCCACGGACGATCCTAGGATTGCCCAGAGTGATAGGGGAGTTTTGCATAGTACTAACTTCTGAGTACTCTTGTTTTTTTGCGCGCGACTTATGGGTACTTAATCGTATGCTGTAAATTAGAATGTCCCCAGGGTGTGACCATGCATATGGCACAGACAGAGTGTCTAAAACCTACACGTGTGGATTAAGAAATCCCCCTTAACGATGGGTTTCAATTAACGCCATCAAACACCCCGTACGTAGGTAAGATAATACTTGGAAGTCTCTGGTAACACCCCCAAGTGGTGATCAAAGAACCTTGCCGGATCCTTGGAGTGCCTTGTGTGATCTAACCCGCTGATAAAACTTACTTTCTCTGGTAAACACAATCCAAGTGATGGTCAAAGAACCGTACCGGAGACTTGGAGTTCCTTACCTTGTGTGATCTAATAACTTCTTTGATAATACTTCAATTCTCTGGTTTACAAACACATCCAAGTAGTGCATATTTAATCAGCCGACTTTTTGCAGGCCTTGTCAGGCACATTGTATTTTATCAGCCACGGACGATCCTAGGATTGCCCAGAGAGTGATTGGGGAGTTTTTCTGAGTACTGTTTTTTTAGCGCGCGACTTTTGGGTACTTAATCGTATGCTGTAAATTAGAACGTCCCCAGGGTGTGACCATGCATATGGCACAGACAGAGTGTCTAAAACCTACACGTGTGGATTAAGAAATCCCCCTTAACGATGGGTTTCAATTAACGCCACCAAACACCCCGTACGTAGCTAAGCCGTGCGCGGCTTCCCGAGACCCGGCGAGACTTGGGTGTTAATCCAACCAGCAGATATCGTGAGGAGAATGCGTTTGATATGTCTAACATTCTGGTCAAGAAGCTTTGATTTGATTTGACTTGATTTGATTTATTGAAGTTGCAACAGTGCAATACACGTGGGACACAGGCAGCTGTTGCTGGTGTTGTGTCCCACACATAGAAACAGATACAGGACAGATAATACTTCACTTGAGTTAAGTGGGGAAAGATATGTGAATCACGCCCGTAGCCAGGATTTTGCCTCGGGAGGTTCTTCGTGCTATCTGAGGGACTATTTTGGAACTTGAACCTTCCGAGATGCCATTTCTTGCGGGTTTTTTTTTTTTTTCAGAAGAAAAAAGAAAGAAAGAAGCCTAGCCACTATGTTGTACTAGTCCGCCCGATCATCGAGGCGCATTGATGACTATATTTGGTGTTGTAAAAAGAATCAACTGGCGAAGACCCTGCTGCATTGAGCCACCCCATCATGTCTTGTATATATGTAAATATTACTAACGCACTAATGCACTTGTCCCGTCTTTAGCACACACAAAATCAGTTGTCTTATGTTCCCTTCTCAGTTATCCTTGTTTTCCCTTTGTTTTTTTTTAATGTACCGGGTCACAATTGTTACTAACAATGCGTAACGGCTGCCAATAATCCTGCACTGTAGGGCTGGGCAGTAACGGAGAAGAAGAAGAATCTTGCGCACTTTCTGGCAACGTGTGAACTTTTGCCCTGCGTGCGACTGCATTTAGAATTGAGTGATGTATTTCGTAGACCTAAAAATTCTCCATTCATGCTACGGCGAGCATTTTGACAGAGATTGTAGCATTTCTTTCTAAACGTGACCATTCCAAAACATGAATGTCTCAATCACATGCTTTGGTTCTGATGTAAACACGGGCGCATTCGTACAGACAGACTGACAAACAGGATGTACTTGGCAGGAACACGATGGTCTCTGATGACCAAAACATGCTTGGCAGAGTGGTCGGAACATTGCAAGCGTTTCCCAGCTGTGCCATGATTTGCCACAGTAATGATGCCCTCTGGTGTTCACTATGCACCATAATTGCCTCATGTTTGTCCCTCCTGACACATAACAGCTTCATTTCATTTGTTTTATTTTACCAGAGTAGTACGCTCAGGTCTACCGACCTGTTTTTCAGGTATCTCTCGGGTTACATATATAAAATACACAATATACGTGGAAAAACACACTATAAGAATATACATTACAGTTTCAACTCAACATACATAACAATCGTAATAACATTTATCACTCAAGTCCCACTCACAGAGAGTCTTTGAAAGCTGATAAAGTTGAGAGCTGTCTTTGCTCCCTGGAAAGTTGGTTCCACAGAACCGGGCCCTGGTAGATCTTTATTCTTTATTCAAAGCAGCGATGAGCATAGCAGCAGTACAAAAATTATGGACCGCTGAATTGTGCTGACCTTACATAATGCATAACAATGCAACGTAGGTACAGACAGAACATACAGATTAACGACAATTAATTTTACAATATGTACAACACATAAAACTAATTCTACACTTGACTGTTATACAGTCTGATTGTGCGATGCAGAAATGAATTCTGCAGTCTGGAGGTTCTTGCCATGGGAACCCTGAGTCCTCCCACGTTCCTTAAGGACCTCCCCGTGCTCATCAGCCCCTCAACCAAGTCATGGAGGGGATGGTCTGCGTTCAGCATGGCTTTGAGCAGCTTCACGGCTGCCAGTTCTCTTGGTACTGCAGAGACCCTTTGAACGATGCTATGTTTGCCTGTGGAACTCATATACAACTAGAGTTCCCCGATCTCATACCTTCGCCAAATGATGTTAAACTTTATGACTGACAAATTATAGATTAGATTATTCCCCCCTGATTTAAGAAATAGGAACCTAATTTTCATGAATTAATCATTCTATCATAATCTCAACCAAAAGACAGTCTTATATATGTTAACAAACAATGCATTCTAGCATTTCCTAATAAATTATGCAAATGAGGTCCTGATTTGAATAAATTGTGTTTAATGATGTTCACGTCAACTAAACTTTCAAATACCACAAGTATGAAATTCCAGGCAGTTATCATTACATAATTATAAAATTTTCTCATTAATTATGCAAATTAAGTCATTATTAACATAATCAATATCTTCCTGTGTTTCTCTCATTGTCAATTACCAATGTCACAAGCTTCAATTGTCCTATCATGGAATGCAGCTGATTTATAGAATTTCCCCATAAATTATGCAAATTACATCCATATTTGCATAATTGTCACATAATTATATTAAACATCGCGTAAGCTACCTACATACCAAAAATCACGACGATCCGTCAATCGGTTCTTGAGTTATCCCCTTTTGAATATTTTCAAGAATATATCCCTGCAGTTCTAGAGCAAGCCGCTAGGGGGCCCAAACTCACGTCACTTCTTCCCCAGCACAAGAGCTACCTACCATCCAAATTTCATCACCATAGCATGTCTAGATCATGAGATATCAAAACCGGAAGTTCAGCTGCAGTACCATAACAAGCCGCTAGGGGGCCCAAAATCTAATCATTTTGAGGTCTCATCAAGACCTACCCACCTACCAAGTATCAAGACAATCCATCAAGGCCTTCTCAAGTTATCGTGTTTACAGACAGACAGACAGACAGACACACACACACACACACACATACACGAACGCCCCTGAAAACATAACCTTCTTGGCGAAGGTAATTAGAAATAATGTTCTGGGCAGCCCAAGAAGCCTAGTGGCTTATCGAGGGGGTTACCCGTAAATTACATTTCTGTCACCCTTGATTCTGAAGATGCCCTGAAAAGTGCATGCTGCGTAACGTTTTTGATCTGAAGGATTTATACAATATTACACGTTGTCTTTTAACGTTCGGTTGAAAAGCTTTGTGTAAAAAGTTTGTGTATTTGTGATCAGTCATACATCATGAAAAGTGGCATGTTGCGTAGCGCTGTAACTTTAAAGGCTTAGGGCTTATACATATTATGCGTTGTCCTTTGAACATTAGGCTTGAAAGTTCGTGTAAATGTAATCAAGTATGCATCATGAAAGTTGCATGTTGCAAAACATTCTATTTTTGGCCACCACTTGCCTATGGTTTTATACATCCATAGGTTGTCCCTTTTAACCTATGGTCCTGCGACTTGAAAGCTTGTTGCGGTAAATGTCATCAAAAGCACTGGCGTCAGAAGATGAGTGAAAAGCCATCAACGTACTAACTTTGAAGGTTTCATACAATCCACACGCTGTCCCTTTTACCCCTGGTCCAATGAGTTAACAGCTTACGATGTGGTAGATGTAACCAGTAGTGCTAGAGATTCAGAGGATGCATCAAGAGAAATGGAATGTTGCTAATGTTGTCCCTTTCCACTTTTGGTCGAAGAACTTACAAGCTTGCGTCAATGCAATTTGTTACACTGGATTCTGAATGTAACGTGAAAAGTTGTATGCTGTGGAGCGTTTTTTGAAACTTTGAAGGTTTCATACAAACCATGCGTTTTCTCTTTTAACCTCATGATAGTCCTAGGACTTGTTGTAGTAAACCAGTACTGTAACCAATACTGGCAGTAGCGCATCGTAGCAAATGGTATGCCAAAGTACATATCAATACAGCAAAGAGAGTGTGTTACAGCTGCGAACACACACACACACACAAACACATCGTGGGGTCGTGTGGCGTAGCGACAGAGTGCGCGACTCGGAACTAAGAGTCCCGGGTTCGAGTCCTGACATGCCACCGATCTTGTGCCCTAGGGAAAGGCACTTAACACAACTTTCCTCACTTCGCTCAGGTGTAAATGAGTATTGTCCTGTCATGTATTTGTCCCCTGTGTTGGTGGCGGCATTAATATAAGTTGAAAAAACCACGTCTGGTGATTACATGTTGAAATAAAAAAAAAACGCGCTCGCGCACAAACTGACCTCAAGACTCCACAACAGTTTATTTGTGTATTTGGTTTCCTCAAGGTTTGTTTGTAAATTTGATACACCTTTTTATTTCATTGTGTTGTTATTTTATTATTATTATATTATTTATTATTGCTTAAATTTATTTATGTATACATGTATCACAATATCACAGCTGTATACAGACCTATTTTGGGGAAATCACACACAAAAAAATCACTTTGTCTTTTTACGTTGACTTCTTTCTTATTGATGATGACTACAATATTTGTTCTTTTTACATGCAAATAGATAAACAATAAGCAATAGATTACCATACACGTCGTCTTGCAGCGCACTGGGAGCAAAATATCGATCCCGGTACATGAGAGAGGAAACGGAGCGGAAAATGCGATTAGATCAACTTTGAATAACGGTTTATTTGCAGATAATCACGTCGATCAATGGCTGTAAAATCAATCGCTGACACATGCTCGTGTTTTGGCTAATAATAATCTTTCCTCTGGGACCGGAAAATATTGCTGAATTGTGACCATATCTTATCGAAATTCCAATATTGCAATGATAAAAAGTATTGAAATGGTTTATCAATGGTTTATAACTCATAAAAACTTTTTTGATAAGCTGAGGGAGGTATGACGTCTTCGAAATTTGTATCATACGACAAAAATCTCTGGAAGAATGTGCTCTCAATTTTAGATCAGCTATGAGATATCAACTTTTGAAATTGAGGAGGACGGAGGCCGTATTTCAGAATCATTTTGTTCACGGTCAAGATCAACAGGTCAAGTTCATTACGGAGTCTGGTGACCCTGAGCCCAGAGGTTACGGAAGAAGCAGTCATTGATCCTTACCGATGATATATCATCTCTGTTAGAGGCAGTCGGAAGACAACGGCAGGGTATTGACAATGCTTTCATACAAGGCCCCTCTTTCTTGCACGTTGTCTATTTGATAACGCTTTCAAGAGATGGCCACTGACGTCCATAGATCCTTAGTTGGAGCCCGTTATGTGATTTTAATGTGACCCTGCCCCTGAGGTTACAGGCAGCGCAGCGAGGGGAAAACAATGAAAATCAATAAACCCCCAGCCGCTCAGGCAGTCGGGGGCAGGCCAAAGATAGAGCAGCCTGGCGAGAAAGTCTCCGGGATGGTTCATCGATCTAACCTCTTTGATCGTACCTAGAAGTCTCTGGTAAACACAATCCAAGTGATGGTCAAAGAACCGTACAGAACCCTTGTAGTTTCTTGAATTGTGTGATCAAATCCCTTTGATAATACTTTCTAGTAGTAGTAATAGTACCTAGAAGTCTCTGGTAAATCAAAGAACCTTACCGGATCCTTGGAGTGCCTTGTGTGATCTAACTCACTGATGAAACTTACATTCTCTGGTAAACACAATCCAAGTGATGGTCAAAGAACCGTACCGGAGACTTGGAGTTCCTTAACTTGTGTTATCTAATAACCTTTTTGATAATACTTCAATTCTCTGGTTTACAAACACATCCAAGTGATGGTCAAAGAACCGTGCCGGATCCTTGGAGTTTCATGTGTGTGATCTAACCTCTTTAATCCCTCTAACCTCTTCGGAAAAACTCTCTGGTAAAACACATCCAAGTGATGGTCAAAGAACCCTGCCGGATCCTTGGAGTTTCATGTGTGTGATCTAACCTCTTTGAGGTCTCTTTGCAAAATCTCTGGTAAACTCATCCAAGTGGTGGTTAAAGAACCTTACCGGATCCTTGGAGTGCCTTGTGTGATCTAACCCGTTGATAATACTTACCTTCCCTGGTAAACACAATCCAAGTGATGGTCAAAGAACCGTACCGGACTCTTGTAGTTCCTTAAATTGTGTTATCAAATCTCTTTGATAATACTTCGAAGTCTCTGGTAAATCAAAGAACCTCATCGGATCCTTGTATTTCCTTAACTTTTGTTACCAAATCCCTTTGATAATACTTGGAAGTCTCTGGTAACACCTTCAGGTTGTGATCAAAGAACCTTACCGGATCCTTGGAGTGCCTTGTGTGATCTAACTCGCTGATAAATTTAAACTTACATTTTCTGGTAAACACAATCCAAGTGATGGTCAAAGAACCGTACCGGAGACTTGGAGTTCCTTAACTTGTGTTATCTAATAACCTCTTTGATAATACTTCAATTCTCTGGTTTACAAACACATCCAAGTAGTGATCAAAGAACCGAACCAGATCCTCGAAGTTCCATGTGTGTGATCTAACCTCTTTGAGGTCTCTAACCTCTTCGCAAAAAGTCTCTGGTAAACACATCCAAGTGATGGTTAAAGAACCGTGCCTGATCCTTAGAGTGCCTTGTGAGTGAGCGTCAAAGTCGATGGGCCGGCTACTCTCTCTTCGCAGCCAAGGGCTTACAATTATTGGGGCTTAATCGCAAGGGTCTGGAGCGGCTGCCATTTGACTAACTCATTGACAATCACAACGGGAAGGTCCCCTACTCTTTTCTATAAGTGTGGTGGGTTCTTTAACGTACGCGTGGCTGTCCTAAACACGGGACCTCCATTTAACGTCCTATCCGAGGGACGTACCTCGAGCACGTTAAAGATCCCACCACACCTTCCGAAAAAGAGTAGGGGCATGCCCCGGTGTGCGATGGTCCAAAATTCTACAGCCCAAATACTACAGTGTAGCAGAATCATCAGCAAGTTGATGTTGGCTACCTTAATCCCAAAGACAAGACAAGGACAAGGTACTCATTTACATCTGAGTAAAGTGAAGAAAGTCCCTTTCTCAAGGGCACAAGATCGGTGGCATAGGGCAGGATTCGAACCCGGGAACTCTTGGGTCTGAGTCGAACCGTGACGCCTCGTGCACACGACCCCACGGTGAAAACTCTTTGATCACACTTCGCAAAATTCCCTGGTAAACACATCCAATATTGGTGATAAAGAAAACCCTTACCGGATCATTGGAGTTCCCTGTGATGTTGCGTACATTGTAGATAGGTTCAGTCCCCGGGGGGTCCGTGAGATAACTTTACACCGCCTGAAGTTTGCAGATACCGGCGGTCATGTGGAATGCCGCTCGGGCTGCCGATTTATGAGAGTGTACGTGAAGTATTTTATTTCCCACGGCAGGTGCCATATAAATGTAACGTTACGTTTATTTCAATATTCGTAACAGTTACTAACTCAATATAACTTGACAGGATACAATAAACTTTATTGTCATTGTCATTGTAAACCGCGAAATATTATAAAAAGCCATTATATATAAGGTCAGCCGCTTTCAATCCATCTTTGTTTTCCATAGATTTGACTATATTGTATGTCAAATCCATAAAAACCATCACCGTTAGACCACCTGTTTTTCACGGACCTGACATGCAATTTTTGTGACCATTAATATTTATAACACTTTTGTATCAACCACAAATATTTTTCAAATATAGCCTGAGGTAACTAACGTGGCTAAATGAAAACGACTGATCTTGTCTGTGTTGCCAGCCAGCTCCGTTGTGGTACGTTATCCAAACTCACGTCTTGCGAGCTCAAAATCTACAACGGCGATGTTGATTTTCTCCAAAACCACGTAATAGATTGGCGAATCGATTATGTATAGCACTAAGAGATCGAGTTTCAAGATATAAGAAGTGGGTAATTAATCTGAAAGATATTTTATATATCAATACCTCTGCTAATATACAATGTAAGACTAGATTATCAAGGTCTGGTGGTAAAGTTGAAGCACAAGGAAAAGTCAAACATTTTGCTTGTGTTTATTCACCGTTACTCGTTATAGATTGTAATGTATTATTGAGGTTAGCGTTGCTAACTTAGAATCAAGAGGTTCTTAGTTCAAATCCCTATATAGCAGGTCCCGCTGTTGTGCCCTTTCTAAAAGGTACTTCACACTAATTTCCTCCACTCGACTCAGGTGAAAATGAGTCCAATGAGTCCCTAGCTTCGGTTAGGTACGTTCTCTGGCGACCGACACGTCATATGTTGAATCCGTTATATTTTGAAAATTGATGCGTGCGAATGCCATCCATATAATTATGTCAATGTGGCCTTACCACGTTTGACCACGAATTAGCCCTACCAGTCTTGTTTTGGATAGCAAAATCATGTTTTGTTTCTCTTTCACAAAATGACACTCACTGCATCTGAAAAACATGCGCAGCCCAATAATTCATCATGTTACGAAACAGTGCTCGACAATTATAGGGGTATTCAGTAAACTAGAATGGAGCATATGAAAGTCGCCAGGACCGTTCTTGTTAATTTTCCAGCAGATGAAGCGATCGGGGATGTTAATACCGGTCACTGCACGTTAAAAAGTTTTTGTCTTGTTTTTCAGTACATGGTAAAAGAGTACATGTGTTTCAATTTCCTAGCAGATGACGGGCTCGGGGATGTTACTATAGGTCACTGCACGTTAACATGTTTAAAGTGACTTGTTTTTTTACGTCAAAAGGAAATAAAATACGTGCGCTTCGTTTTTGCCCCCCGGCGTTTTCATCTTTCCAATTAGCACATCAATAGGTGTTTTTGTGCTTTCTACCTCAAGGCAAAAAAAAAAAAAATACGTAGCGTCTTCATCTTGCCAATCATACCGTCAACAGGAGCGGTAATTCAATGTTCCCGGGTGCTAATTGCTACTGATCAGTTTTGCAAATTGATGCGCGTGGACGTCATCCATATAATCACGTTGGTGTGGCCTCACCACAAGTTTTTCCACGAGTTAGCCTTACCAGTGTAGCAATACCACAAGTCATGTTTTTGATAGCAAAATTATGTTTATAGTTTCTCTTTCGCAAAATGACACTCACTGCATCTGAAACACATGCTCAGCCCAATAATTTATCATGTTAAGAAACAGTGCTCGACAATTATAGGGGTATTCAATACACTAGAATGGAGCATATAAAAGTCGCCAGGGCCGTTCTTATTAATTTCTTAGCAGATGAAGAGGATGTTATTACCGGTCACTGCACCGTTAATATGTTTTGTCTTGTTTTTCAGTTCATGGCAGAAGAGTACATGTGTTTCAATTTCCTAGCAGATGAAGAGATCGAAAATGTTGATAACCGGTCACTGCACGTTAAAAAGTTTTTGTCTTGATTTTTTTTGGTGCAAGGCAAAAAATACGTGTGCTTCGTTTCTGCCCCCTGGCGTTTTCATCTTTCCAATCATCCCATCAATCACAGCGGTAATTCAATGTTCCCGGGTGCTAATTGCTACTGATGGGCGATCTTGGCAAGAGTACAATAGTTGCCAGGCTAACTCGCGTCATTGAAGAATTACAACTCCGGGGGCGGGGTCTGTGGTAGCGGTGGGTACAGGATGTGGCGACAACACACCTGTGATGTAACATTATAGATGCCGTGGTGTCAATATTGTGTCAATCAGACTAACTGCATGAGGCGCCGGTTTCAGCGTTCTAACAGCAGGAGTCCAGGCAGTCGTGAGAGAGAGACGTGGTCTCTGGCGTCAGACAGCTTCGGCAGCACCATGTTTGGAAAGAAGCGCGCCTCAGAGGCGGTGTCTCTAGGCATAGAAGTTGAAAACAAGTATGTAGCACACAGGATGTTTTGATCATCACACTAATTTCAAAAGTTTGGCAAACGGTTTTTTCTGTCTTGAGATAAAAAAATTCGGTCAAATGGTAGAAAGACGGACGCTGGCTAGAACACGTACTGGGTCGCAAGAAGAAAAGGGCAAGGGGCATAAAACGATGTTTCCGTGCGTGGTCTTTAATATGGGGGCAAGCTCGCCCGACCGAGCGACCTCTTATTACTACATGTACGCCTCAACACATGTATCTGAGTGTTAACGTATGGTATAGAATATAGTAAGAATATCTACATGGCCAGGAATAAGTTTGACTGTTATAATCCCTCTGTAACAACACTGAAATATGGAACCCAAGTCCAAGTACTGTCTAAAGCCTCACCAGAACACAAACACGAGAGACTGTCATATAACCAGGCTTCTCCCATGCTAACTTATCTATCAAAGTACATGGGCTTAAAATACAAACACAGATAAAGTAAAATACAAAGAAAGAAACACAGCTTATTATGCACGTAGCACGCAGTGCATATCAATCTTCGTCAATTCACAGTAGTTGTAATGCTACTGGCAGAGTATGGGCACATTTGCACCTTTGAAGTGAACGTTAAGCCCTCGGTTGCTAAGGGTGTTACAGGAGGGCTCTGAATCTAACTAATCTTTATTGATAAAAGATTCGTCAACCACCACGATGTGCACACGCCAACATCATTACATCTCTTCCCAGCTCACTGACTACCCCCCCTGCGAATCGCGTTTGCTAATTGCTTATCTCTTCAAACTTGGCCGGGTGCCAATCGGAAATAACAGTATTAAAAGAAACTCACGGGACCCATATAAGAGGTGGAATCAGTCCCTGGACGGGTCAGAAAGAAACGGGTAAGCCTGCCCGTACGGGAATAAGCTATGCCTGATAATCCTTGACGCGTCGCAAGCTTGGTGTAATTCTTTTATTGAAACTGCGTAAAAGGTGAATGTCGTTTATTGAAACTGTGTAAAAGTTGAATGTCGTTTTTACCTTCGCTAAAGAAGGTTATGTTTTAGTAGCGTTTGTCTGTCCGTCTGTCCGCCCGTCTGTCCGTTTGTGAACAGCATAACTCAAGAAGCTTAATATGCATTGTCATGAAACTTGGTAGGTGGGTAGGTCTTGATGAGACCTAGAAATGATTAGATTCTGGGCCCCCTGGCGGCTTTTGTTGGTACTGCAGCAGAACTTCCGGTTTTGATATCTCGCGATCTGGACATGCTAATGGATATCCGAATAAAGTATCAAGTACTTACAAACGGTAAAGTGTTATCATTTTCGTTAAATACTGTGCCTTCGAATTCTTTTTTTTTTCACTTTGGTGACAACTAAAGTTTTATCTGCTTTGCTGAAATGCTCGGATGTTAGGTGACGTACAGACAGTCGTTAATGCCGCTAATGATCTCTACCATATCACGCGTACATACATGCCGCAACATGTCGGTATTTATGTAAAGTACCTTATCATTAGCTTGCAAGCTTGGAGCGGTCTTTATTTAAGCCCTGTACTCACTCTGTATCTGTATATTAGCCAGTATAACTCACTTTGTACCTGTATGGAAGGTATAACCCACTCTGTACCTGTATAGCCGATATAACTTACTTTCCGTGAATAGTTTCATCTGGTTGGTAAGTCGCTGAGTAAAGCGACTCTTTCTACACAACCAAGTCTTTCATTCAGCAACGTTTCGGTGACCGTCTGTCACTTTCCTCAGGGTGATTCTGAACCAGTCAGAATTGCCATGAGGAAGGTGACAGGCGGTCAATGAAACGTCGGCTGAATAAAAGACTTGGTTGTGTAGAAAGAGCCTCTTTACTCTGTAACTTACTTTGTGCCTGTTTCTGTATAACTCACTTATAACACACCGCCCTTCTGCGAAACACAATGACTTTTGTATCTGTATAGCCGGTATAACCGCCACTTGGCGCAACACACCAGTTTCTGTATCTGTATAGCCGGTATAATAGCCCTTTGGCGTAACACACCAGCTTCTGTATCTGTATAGCCGGTATAATTAATAGCCCTTCGGCGGAACACACCAGTTTCTGTATCTACAGCCGGTATAATCGCCTTCGGCGTAACACACCAGCTTCCCAGGCACGTTGAGAACTAGCCCCCTCAGCACTGTCAAACGTCTTAGCGCGTGGTGCTGAAAAGTGAGTGGTTATTACATGTATACGTGCGCGTCATAGAGATGAGAAGTTGGGCCTGCGGCTCGGTTAGCGGTAAACAAGCCTCCTCAGAACGGAACTACTTTCCCGTGGGAACGAGCTACTCTCACCAACGAGATGCTGCAAACGAGGCGCATGCGCCAAGAAGTCCAGATCACGCCGTGAGCTGATTGGTCTAGGCCCTGTCGTCTTCGAGTGGTACTTTACCGGTTGCCCGGTGGATAAGTCGACAGTTTTGTGATCGCTTTCTCTGTAGAGAGTTGATTGAACAGAGAGGAGCATCACGCTAGTTCTCCGCCCCAGGTCTGACACACAGCCCGCCGCCATGCGCCACGTCAACGGCACGGAGCGAGGCGAGCCCGTCTACCCGACCTTTGGGGAGGCGTTCCTGTACGACAACTGCACGGCGGGGACGGCGCTCCCTCCCGGGTACAACTCCACGTTGTTATTCACCATCCCGCAGGTCGAGCTGGTCCTGCTGACAGCCGTCTACGCGCTCATCTTCGTCGGTATGTAAATATCTTTTTTTTTACGTCTCACGGTGGCAAATGTGTAGAAGTAGGAAATCCAGGGCCAAGGCTTGTCTAAAGCCTCATCAGCTAGAACACAAACACGAGAGGATGTTTATGTAACCAGCAGGCTTTGTCCTTGCTACCTTTTCTGTCAAAGTACATGGGATTAAAAAGAAAAGTTGAAAGACAAAAAAAAAAACACGGCTTACTGTGCACGTAGCACGCAGTGCATATCAATCTTCATCAAATCGCCAGAGTTGTAATGCTACTAGCAGGGAATGGACCTTTGAAGTGAACGTTAAGTCGTCGGTTGCTAAGGGTGTTACAGGAGCGCCCTGAATCTAACAACGGTGGCAAATGTGCAGCACATAGGCCCACCAAATCCGTGGTGTGCTTTTGACTAGTGTGCTTTTTGCTAGTGTACAGATTAGTCTAAGAGGCTCGGTAGGCGTCACTCCACCACACACGGAGGGAAGTCGTGTTAAGTGCCTTTCCCAAGGGCACAACGTCGGGACATGTTGGTTCCGAGTCCAACGCTATAACCGTATGTTATCGGTATGTAAAGCAGCACTTAATTTGCCTCTTTCGATACGTTCTTGCATTTTGTTTTAGACGTAGATTACGAACAGCTTGCAGTAAGATTGGAAGTCTGTAGGAATCCGATTCACTTCACGGCGCGATCACATTCATCGTAGGTCGTATGAATTTTATGTCTTAGAAATTCCAGGTAGACTGTGATTAACCAATGGTCGGCAATGATCTTAGCCACCATTTTCGTTAACAAGACAACACAATTTTGTACGACCCACGCACGACTATTCCTCAATAATGCTCTCGGCTTACAACCGTACGACGACAGTATGACGAGTGTGACCAGACACATACTCGATCATTTCAGATCTCATTTTTTCAGCAAAAGGAACGAGCCCAATGTATCTTTTTTTTTTTTTTTTTTTTAACGGTATCGCTCAATGCAAGGCCAATTATATTTGGCCACTTCTAGGCATAGAGCTAGAGGTACTTAGGGGAGTATATTGTAGCTATGTCATGAGATGGCGGTGGACCTTTGTTTTGAAGCTTTGTAGATTGTAATCGGACGGAAAGCAACTGTTTGGAAGAGAGTTCCATAACTTTGCAGTCCGGGGAAAGAAACTGTTGTTGTAATATGACTTGGAGACAGGTATGTTAACGGTGTATTGATGAGAACTGGAAGAGAACCTAGTGGCACGCTGAAAGGTTCTGAGTGGAGGAACAAGAAGTGCAAGTTCTCCTGAACATCGACCGTGAAAGTATCTGTAGAAGAGGGATAGAGATGCGACATTGCGTCTGTGTGTGAGGGAATCCAGCTTTTCGGCCAGAGAATGGCCGATGGCAACACAGATTCTCCTTTGAATACGGTCTAAAATATGTAGGCAGTCTTTTGGGGCACCAGCCCAGAGATGCGAGCAATACTCCATGCAAGGACGGATGGTGGATTTGTACAAATACAGAATACTTGCAGGAGTGAGGTAGTTTCTGGCTCGAAGCAGTGAGCCTACTTTCATATCTGTTTTCCCGACACTTTCCACTTGGTATCGGTCATCGCTCGCTAAAATTCAATTATAACGGTAAAGTGGTAAACGTATAAAGAGACAAGTAATCATAAAGAACCAATCATTTACTCTAGCTATCTGGATATGTGAAATCTCTACAACGATATGCGAGCATGTATATGGTTGTGAGTGGTTCATATATAATATAACAAGTCTGGTAATTTTGTAGCAGTTGTCACGGTGGTTGGACGTAGCGTGCGTGGTAAAAAAAACATTGCTTAGCAACCCTGCCTCCAGAGCAAGAGGTTGGGGGTTCAAATCCCGGCTGTTGTACGCTACCGGACATGTACGCTACCGGAAGGGACCGCAATCATTACAGCGGGACGTCGCCATGTTTACCAATGTCTAAGTCTAACCATTTGGTATCGACTGAAGCCTCGAGGCATATACTCAACTCAAGGTCTCAGTCAAAAATCGAAAACATTTTCCGTAATTTGCTAATTTTCATACTTGATTCTCATATAAAACTGTAAAACCTATAAAGTTTCTGACGGGTCTCCGGCCTGAAGGCACGTCCCAGGCAGACAAATCGACATAAACTTGGCAGTACCTCTACTATTCTTGATAAAGAAAACCTTCGATGCGGGCAGCTGAACTTACAGATGTTACACTGTATTCTTGTGACCGATGCCTATAGGTGCGTTAGTGACACAAAATCGAAAACGATTTCCGCATTACGCATGTTTAACCTGACGATCTCAGGCCAAGATTCGAGGTCACGAACAGAAAATCGAAATCAGATAACACGCACCGGCAATAGTGATAATGCTTTTACTTGCGGAATTTGGAATGTGTCGACAATCACGGCAGTGATAGATGATATGCCACTAAAGTACCAATATATAAAAGGATAAGCTGTTTTAAAGAGTCAGTACGCGGATATTGCAGAAGGGCGTCTGTAAATCAGACGTTAAAAATGTACAGATGGCAGAAACTGGGTTGAAATGTTTTCAATTGCCAACCTTTCAATCTATAACGACATTTATGGCTCATCAGGCAATTTTGTATGGTAATTTTATATGCGGTTGTAACAAGTTACGTCCGCCCGCCAGGTACTTCAATAAAATTCCGTCCATCAGGATCATGGTTGACAGACAGAGTAAGAAACCTCATCACGGGGAAAACGTCTGTTAAAACCTACTCGTCTTTGTAGACAAATTGTTTTCGGCCGTGGAATAATTTCCCTTAGAATGATGAGAGAACCATTTCAAAAGAGCAGGAGGCAGATGAATATACCGATACTCCTTCGTTGTAGTCTGTGGGAAATTGGTCTGCAAAAACCTTTGAGGAGCGCACCTCGAGCTCGTCTGAGGATGACCTGAACTGAACTGAGAACGTCGAAATGCCGGATACAGCGCAACGTATCAATCAACTTGCAGTTAGATGTGGATTATACCTTTTATGGATGGGATGAATGGAAGTCGTTAGCCGTAACGATACGTTACGGCCTGTTGACGTCAGGACGGACCATACAATGATAATGATAATAAAGGAAACGACGGAAGAGAATGCCGGACCGCCGCTGCCGCGTTACTATAGCTACCGTTTCAGTACATGAAGTACTGTCATGTCCTGTCATGTCATGATCATGTCCCATCCACTGGGATAATGAGCGTCGGTGGCACAACGGTGAGAGTGTTGGACTCCGAGCCAATAGGTCCAGGGTTTGATCTTCTCCATGGCCCGACGTTGTACATGTGCTCTTGGGAAAAGCACTGTACACGACTTCCCCCCCCCCCGAGTCTATCTGTGTGCCAAAAACATCTGGCACAAAAGCACACTACGGATTTGGTGCGCCAATGTGTTAACATCAGCACATGTGCCACCGAGAGTCGTTAGTTTTTTTTAATGAGCGTTTCGATCCACGTGTTTGTAATCACCGCATGGTAATGGGACTCCTCATCCATACATCTGCTATGCGTGTGGTGCTGAAACGTGAGTTGTTATTACAAGTGCCATGGGATGTGGCGGAAGTCGGAGACTAAGGCCTGGGCCAATTCCCACTAGGGTAAAAATTTCCGGATCAAGCCGAATTGATTCTATTTGATTCTGCTTCGAAGCTGGTTCAAAGTGAATCAGTTCGGCTTGATCCGGACAATTTTTATCCTAGTGGGAATGGGGAATCAGTCAAAGGTGGATCGGGGTCAAGCATCATTATGAGTCTGGCATGCTATTAGCCGTTCCTTCAATTTGGAAAAAAAGTCAAATATGCATGGCAAACACAATACAAGGAACACGTGGAAGAGCACATCAGCTACACAATTTTTTTCTAAGCAGCCTTAAACATAAAGCAAATACTAAACACCGATAGTAGTTGTTCCTAATCATGCAGCAGATACAGGAGCGGTTTGTGCCTTTGAAGCAGCAGAACTTATGAATCAATATTCCGACGGCCTTGTAGACTCTCTTTGAACAAGCTGAAACACTATATATTAATCATAAAGCCGAGGCACAGTTGTTTTTCGCCTTTGAAGCAACATAATTTTAGAATCTGTAATTCTGAGGATTTCAGAGCCCCTCTTTGAACAAGTCGAAGCTCTCAGAATGTGCGTATACATCAATCGGTAACCAGTGAAGTTAGTGTGGCCTTCATTATATCAAGACATTACATCGAAGCATAAAAGTTCTAACTTGATTTATATTGGATCCAACATAACATGAAGGTCTGGCCCGGGGCTAATCCAAGAATGGAAAGTCTGTAATTAAAGCTGCAGGCGTTTCGCGAGGCCGTGTAAAGAAGTGCGCAGGTGGCGGCACGGCGCGGAGCGTTCATTTTAGGTAAAGTAGCAGACGAGGTACATTTTATTGTGGATTGTTCCATGTATGACAGCGAAAGAAACGTTCTTTTCGATTTTGTGTCAAGCAAATACTCCCAATTTAAGTATTTGAATAGTATAGAGAAATTTATATTCCTTGTAGTCTTTAACAAACCAGCTCTAACTACTCATACAGCCAACTACATTTATAAGATTACCAGAAAGCGAGAGGAAGTTGAAAGTACTTGTGTACTATAGCCGTTTTATTATCAACATTGATGATGTACTTTGTCAATATGTGACCTGTCTTTAGCCCAGTGTGGCAAAATGTACAATAAAGGTCTTCATTCATTCATTGATATTCAGGGGACGCGGGGCGCAGTTCTGGTGATCGTTCTGTAGTATGGTCACGAATCAGCAGCGAGTAGTGCCGTGTGTCGGGAGTCAAGTTCATTAAAATCACTCATTCCGGGGTGAAGTTTTTGTAATGAGCATATTAGAAGTGCGTCATGGTAAACCGCTAATAGATTTCAGAGTCTCAAAGTTTCAAACTTTCTTTCTCAAGTCATAAACTGTCAGGGCTAGGATTGGTAGATTTAATAGAAGACTTAATCTACCACTTCTGGTAGATTTATTCAATGGAAGAGTTAAAACGGATAACCAGAGGAAATCTACCAATGCTGGAAGGTAAGATTTGATAGAAAGAAGAGTTAATCTTCCACTTCTAGATCCTGGCCTGAGCTCGTAGGCAGGTAGGCAGGTTCTACCAACCTGATAAAACTTTTTTTCGGACGTGCCCATACATCCGGATCCCCTGAAAGCTTGATCGATGGATGCATGCCATGATCGATGGATGCATGCCATCAGTCTCCCGACCTATAGGAATGGCCTGATGTTTCGTGGCCACCGCTGGAACAGCTTACGCATAACTACTACTTACGCAGAGATGACTACGAGAAGATCCAATTGCTCATAGGGATTGATTACAGGTGAACAGCTCAACCGCTTATCTTCGTCTCTGTAGATTTCTGAAGGAAAAAAAAGGTCATTCACGGTCATAAACTTCAATTTGCGGCGTAGAATGGCCGAGTGGCTAAGGCTAACAGACACGACATCGAGAGGTCACGGGTTCGAGTTCATTCCTGGCGAGACGAAGCGTGCCTTTCCTCGCTCCACCCAGGTGAAAATGGGTACTGACCTTAGTTGGGGGTGGGGGTAATAAAAGCCAGTGGAAGGAGAGGGATGGTCTCCGCCTTCCAATACCGTACACTATACAATTCACTGACCCTACAGCATTAGAAACATGCTATGGAAGATCCTTCAGCTACCTTTACCATAAACATGTATGTTATTACATAAGTGTCCCCTTTAGCAGTTTTAATTTGTAGATTCCGGCTGGTTTGCGTTACAACATAACTCATAAATCTTTATCTAATGCCTATAGACCAGGCAATAACGAAAGACCAAAAAGTAATATTACATTTAATGCTGTATCTATCTGTATGTAGAAAGCGCAGTGATGATTTAATGATCTTATTGCCATGCCTGAGGGGACTTCCACTCTATGGAGTTATGAAATCATAATAGATTACAATATGAACGAATACAGGCTCTACCTACATCTCTTTTTACTGCAAATTGCAATCGACTTATGGCAAACCTGATTCCGTGTATCGGAAAAAGATCTATTGTCATTACTTCTCTTCCCCTTGGTATCTTCCAATGCCTGTTCGTGTCCAAGGGAGATTTACCTGCTGGCAAACGCACTTTGGTGGTAACGCGCCTCACTATATGACGTTACTACCTACTTTGTCGAAGACACCCGGGGAAACACCCTAAAAGCATGTCTAGACAATCTAGTCTTCAACAGTCATATATGTTCTCTCGGGTCTAAAAAATAATACACAGTGACTCTACCATGAACCGACATCGGTAGATAAAAGGAAAGGAAATATAAGTTATTAACTAGAAAGGTAACATTTGCAAAGCGAATGCATAATGTTTACCTTCGCATATGGTCTGCTCTGTTAATTCTTACTCATATACATACATATATATGGTCAGACAGGAGTATAAATCCCTCCTACTATAAAATTGCAACATTATGTAACACAACACCAGTTACCATGGTGGGAGACGTCAACAAATCAGGTCATTGGCCAGGTCAGAGGTCAGTGTTTGGAGAAGAAGAAGAGGAAACGGAGCAAAAACAATATGTTTTCCTTCGGTAAACATAATAATGTTCTATAATGCATACAATCAGTAACAATGGTCCCAGCATGATTCCGTGGGGAACACATGCCAATCACCAAAACTCGAACAGGAAACTGCCAACCTAACACAACACCCTGAAGTTCATCTGAAGAATAGCACTGCAATCAATTTGATTTACTATATAGATATTTCTGAGCCTGAGAAGCTTTTGAAAAGTCTGGTCTAATTAAATGAATAAAGTATGGTCTAATTGAATTAAATCAATTTGTTAAAAGAATCAAGTCTAGTCTAATCAATAAAGTCTAGTCTAATTAACTGAATTTAGGTTCTAATAGATATTTTGTGACTGTCTGCACATAACAGATACACCGTGAGTTATCTGTATCAGTATAGCCGGTATAATCGCCTTTCGGCGTAACACACCAGCTTCGCAGTCACGCGGCGCGGCGGCAGCTGGCTATATTACACCGATCAACTTGTTACACCTAACCCTTGAACTTCTAGCTCTAGACATTGTTTAAAGCTATCTATTGACAATGCCCCTACTGTACTTGGTGACAGTGAGTTCCACTCTGCGATAGTTCTAGGAAAGAATGAATTCTTGAACACCTCAATCCTTGGTTGATAACTCTGGTACTTGAATGCATGGCTATTTCTTGTTCTCTTCTGGGCTGGTATTAGGTACTTAGTAGTTGGGACATCCACCAGTTTATTAGTCATTTTGTACATCATGCATAGTCTGCATAGAGTTGATACTAATCTTAATCCAATTTGTTCATATAGTTGCTATCGATTTTAATTAACTGTAACGAAAGTACGGGATGACTTTTTTGTGCTTTGGAAACAACAGAACTTTATACTAGTAATTTGTATTCAGACATGCCGTCTAGCAGACTCTTTGAACAAAGTGAAGCTGAACCACTCAGGATGTGCGTATGCGTTATCGGGTAATCATTGAAGTCTACAAGAACATTCGTATAGTCTGGCGTCTTTTTTAAGAAAACACATTGACGGGAAGCACGAGGTTCATATTGGCTCCTACAGGAAATTGAAGGGATAGCCGGGGGCTAATCAGGGAGTGGAACGTCCGTAATTAAGGCTGCAAGCGTTTTTCATTTCAATTAACTTTTACAAAAGTGCAGATTGAGTGGATGATGAAGTTTCTTTTCACAGATGTGTTCATTAGAACAGTCATTAAAGATTACCTAATGAATTAAAGGGATTACCAAACAGATACATGGCGCCATCCCATGTTGTCACATGCATCAAGCAGATAATTATCAAGAACTTTATTAAACCTCATGCGGCTAATACACCTTAAGGGACAGATGACTGCACTAACAGGTTTTTGCTTTGCTGGAGCTTGGAATAGTTGAAAATAAATGTTTGTCTACGCAACGCCGATCTACAACGTTGAGGCTAGCTTGAGGCCACTGATCGTGAAGATCTCTTCCTGTGTCATATGTCTGAAGAAGTACGGCCTTTATAACATACGGACTAAATATTACAAACTTGTATTGGACTAGCTCCAGGCTGTAGCAGACAATCACCGTGACTATCAGCCAGTTGAAAAGAACTTATCAAAAAATTCAATCAGGCCTTCCCTTACATTGTTGGAACCTATATGAATGGCAATGGCACGCCCTGTTGCGTGAAAGGTGCTTATATATAATTATCAGCGATCAGGCCTCACAAAAAGGTTAATCCCGGGGTACATGGTCTTCTTTCTTCAGACAAGTTTGAAATGCCGAGCTTTCAATCAAGGTTGATTGCATTGTGTCTTCGCTTTCAATCTTCTTCCGCGGTGCAAGGTTTGTCCGAGCCATAATAACAAGCCAAGGGTTGGTCGACCCCGCCCGGCGAGGGTATGCATGGGGGTGAAAACGTTGTACATTCAGTGGGAAGTTTTTCCAGTCCAGGCGAGCAGTAGAACATGTGTCATCTATAAGACTGCACCATCTGCAAAACGTTCGTGCAGGCAGCCTCTACGACCGGGGCTTTATTGGGGAAGGGTGCTGTTATATGACGCTTTATTCGTGGCGTAGCAGGCAAAAAGCCCCAGTCGTGGAGCCTGTACATGTACTAAGGAAACTAGTGAAGAAACTGCAGTGAAAGAGATCCGTAACAGGCAAACATATTACCAATAATGGGTTTTGAGAATGGTTAATCCCAAAGTCTGCGGTAATCTCACCACTAATAGAGATATGGATAAACTTAATTAAATCAATTCCGGTTGCGTCTTGGCCTCCAAGTTTAATCCCACAAAAACGAATCCTGACAACGGTGGCGTCATGGGATTGACTTCAATGAGAGTGAGCATGTACGTGTAATGAAGCGTCTCGGGTACAAGGGAAGTTTAATCATCTGCATGACCAATCACAGGGCGACGCCGAGGTGACGTCACTGAAAGTACATCAGTAAGACTGCTTCTCCCGATGGCGTGCGCGGATAACATCAGTCATCCATCAGAATCAGCCTGTCTGATCAAACGCTTTAGACGTACGTTGTGTCTGTGTCTGAAAAGCCTTGAACAATCTGCAGAAACTTTTTTTTTTTCAAAAAGAGCTGCCGACGAGATTCTTGGCCTAGCGCTAGCCTCCTTTCAGATTTTTCATAAAAGATAAGATGTTTCCAGACGGTTGCTCCAATTGTTGCATTCTTTCCACTGATTACCTGAAGTACGACACCAAAGAGACTTGGTGGAGCCTGATTGCAGATCCTATTTCATGCCTAAGACGCTGCAGGTTCTGACGTCAGTGAAGTAGAATTGACTTTCTTGAGGTCTTTAAGTTGAACCAGCTTTCTCGAAAACTGTTCAGTACTTCCAGGAAAATCAATTTTGAAACACCCCTAACAAAAGTTCTCGGAAGCAGTCCATTAGTCAACTACACAGCCCGGATGTGCCTTATACACACTGTCACTAGTTCTTAGTGCAAATGTGGGGATCTCGAAAACAAACTCCCTTTGACACACTCAACTCAAATCACACCACTTTATGCACTTTAAGTTTATCCCTCCTTCCCATACTCTACAAATTGCCGTATTTCAACCAGCTTAAACCAGCTTAGTACGCTTTCTCAAAAACTGTTAAATACTTCCAGGAAAATCAACTTTGAAACATCCGTAACAAAAGTCCGCGGAAACAGTCCATTAGTCAACCAGACAGTCCGGATGTGCCTTGTACACACTGTCACTAGTCCTGAGTGTAAATGTGGGCATCTCGAAAACAGACACACAGACACAAACACAGACACACACACACACACACACACACACACACACACACACACACACACACACACACACACACACACACACACAGACAAACACACACACACACAGAGGGGGGGAGAGAGAGACACACACACACACACACAACACACACACACAAACAAACACACACACACAATGCCTCCGTATATAGAAGTAAAAGAGAACGAGGAGGTGAAAATTTTCTGTAAATCTTTATTTTCCAGTCGGCGTGGTGGGCAACTTGCTGGTGGGTGTGGTGGTGGCGAAGGTCCGGCGCATGCGCAGTCCCACCAACTACCTGCTGCTGAACCTGAGCGTGGCTGACCTGCTGGTCCTGTTGGTCTGTGTTCCCGCCGCCATACAGGAGACCTGGGTCGTCTCGCCATGGCTCCTGGGCGAGTTCATGTGTAAGTACACAACTCTCTTTGATAATCACGGAGCTTCATCTGTTTTGGTAGTACAATGTTAGATTTTATTTCAACCCTAATAGGATCTAATTTTCAACGAACACTGTCGCCTTCATCAGGATATTAATAAAGAGGTGCGACGGGTGACAAACCATTGAAAATCCCAGCTCAAGAACACTTGGTGATCCCCGACACCCACACTGTCAGGCATAGGAGAACTGCCAAACAAGTTTTCTTTTTAAAAAGTTTTCTTCAAAAATCTTCCTGAAAAGGCTGGGTACATATAGTACGTCTGCATGTCAAGTACAGGTACGGATGATTCTGATCACCTCTATCGTGCCCAACGTTTGGGATTCAAATCTCCTTCAAAACTGTACTAATGGCAAATGACATCAATGATGAAGTGAGAGATTTTCTCCTGTTCAAATTGCCCACTTATTAGATGATTTCATCTAGATACATGAGAGTGAAACATGAAGGGATGTTCCACAATGCAGGAAACATGAGACATGATAGATGTGTGTTCTTACAGGTAGTTGCAGTAAACAAATTTCAAGGACTTATCAGTAGATTCTCGGAGATTACTCGTCAGTGTAGCAATCAATCAATACCCCTTCCATTTCGCCCCACTCTTCGAAGGGTGTGAGCGATTGTGCTGGACCGCTCGGCTCATTAACTACAACGGACACGATATCCGGTTTAAGTGAAGATTGCCATCAGTGTTAGATATATGCATCGAAGCTTTCTTCCAAATGTGGTCATGGATACTCGCATTCCCCTGAAAGACAGGGATTCGAGTTTGAGTTTTCTGAGTAACGTTTGGGATTTGTACATGTGTTTCGTGGGCCGTTAAGGTTATTTCAGACTAGTCTCACGTGGTGCTACCTTTTGCCCTCCTATTAGTTTAGTTGCCCATCGGGACTGTGTGACACATTTTAAAGTCTCAAAACATAATCATCCAAATAGCTGTCAAGGATTTAGCAGTCATTTGATGATTATGTCATAGTTTTAGAAGTTTTTACTGAATCCCTAGTTTGTCCCTGCTTGTCTACTCAAGAAAAAAACGTGCCGACAAAGTTTGAAAGCTAACCTGCTGAATTCAGAGGCCGAGGAGCACGTTTGAAGGCTCACGAAGCAAACAGAAAGCATCTCCCTCTGTGAAAGAGGTGACCCGTAGCATCATCAGGTCAGTGCTTGATCAGTACGATCACGTCCATACTGGCAGTGAAATGGCACTGAGCTCAAAGCATTATGTTGTTTATAGTATAGCTAGCGTCCAGAGCCAAATCTCCAATGAAGAAATGCGCATTCGCCCGGTCTAATGTTTGTTCAGGACTATCTATCTCTCGCAACTGGTGCCGCCGCGTGCATTTCAAGTTAAAAAGTTTGTCGTTAACTTTTATCAATTGCATTTCACCCGCATCTGCGTCACATCAACGTTAAAGTCTGTCGGATGCTGCTAAACCTTTCAATTTCCATAGAGATATTACAGGCATGCTGAAAGTCGAGATTGCTGGGTGCGTACCTTAAGCAGCTAAGCTGCTCCAGAGTGTTAGGGCCGTTAGCCTTGACGAATGGAGAGGGGTCAGGTATTTTCCAGACGCATCAGTGTTGGTATTCAGGCCGGCCAGCCCCCGCACGTCTAGAGCTCGCCAGGCGGTGATAATGGGAACGTGGAAATGACGCCTCCCGGTGAGAAATGGTGATGGTCACACACACAGCCCGGCGGGGAAGTTGGGTGAGGGGTGTAGAGATAGCTTTAAAGAATAGTTAGATGTTCAAATGTTAGATCATGTAACAAGTCGTTCGGTGTAATGTTCGGTGTAAAGCTGCCGCCGCGCCACCTGGAAGACCAATTATTGTCTGAGAGCTTCCTCTTACTAGGCATGGCTCTTTTTTGTGCTTTTTTTTGTCTTTCAAACCACACCTATCGTTCTATAAGACTGCCAGGCCGGTCACCAATTTGGACCTCAGCAGAAATGGTTACAAACTCTGCAGGGATGAGCTCCCTAGAGCCCTGGGTAATGAAGGTTCAGGTTAAATAGACTGAGCTGGCTGAGCTTGTAGATCGCCAAATTGGTGTTTGAGTTCTGTTTGAGTACTGGATCTTCTTCTTAGGAATCACGCGACACAAACGCAGAGCAAGCTTGATACTTGTCCATGTTTCTGGGGCGCAATCCCTCGCTTAGTAAGCGACTCAATCGCATTCCCAGTGGCTATAGCCTAATGCCTAATGTACCACAGCATTTTCCGATAAATCGCTTAGCCTCCGATCGAGGATCTTGTGCTCACTCCATCTACATTCCCAGGGAGCTTTACGGCTTTGTCCGTTGTGGACCCAGCAATCAAGTCTGTCTTGTATAAATGTACGTCTTCCCGATTCTGAATTGGAAAGGTCTTAGTGTAATAAGCCAAAAAAGCGCCCCTAGTAGACATAAGGACGTTGACCTATTGAGAGTTCAATTTTCAAAGTTTAAGTTGTGGTCCACTATTCATTGGGCTTGTCGAAAAGAGCTAAGGGAATTTTCCCAGTACAATGAACCTGTAAATACTAGTACTGTACATAGCGTCTGTCTTCTCTGTCACGACCAGTGGAAGATTAGCTCTTCAATGAGCTAAAAGCTGGTTCGAGATCACTTTCTTTCATTCACTTTGAGATCACTTTCTTTCAAAGTTGCTTCCGGAAACTTTGGTATGACATAACTGGGCATCGAACTCAAGACCTACCGAAATCAATAAACACTTGAGGGGGAAAGGACCACAGGGAAGGCTGTTAGAGGAGCACCATTAAGTCGATAGGCGCTATCGGTATACCAACTTCGCCATCTCTCAGGTGCACCTACTCGTATCGACTTCATAGTGCTCCTCTAACACCCGTCCCCCGTGGTCCTGTCCCTGTCAAGTGTTTATTGATGTACTTGCACAGCTCCGAGGACTTCTCACGTAGCGCCGCCATTTGTCTTCTAAAGCTAGAACGATTTTTCTAAGCGGCGTATTGATTTCAGCTGATGAGTTCCATTTATTTTGAGGTGTTGGCACGCCCTTTCTCATTCACAGGAAACCACATATATTGCATTTCTAGAATGAAAAGGTTGGAAAAGTTGACAACCAATTTACGAGACCAATCAGCATTCAACTGTACACGGTCTCTTTGACGTCGCCGTCGTTAATTATCCTCATCATCACCGATGAAGCATGGTGTCATCGTTTTTTGAGTAGCTACATGCTTGTGCAATGCGGCTTCGCTACGGCTCACGCATATGATGTGTAGTTAATACGAAACGGGGTTTCACCAGATCTTCGTCTGGGTGATTTGTAGTGAATCACCAACTTCCATTCAGTGGGATTTGGACCATCTCATGTGCACACCGGGGTATGCCCCTACTCTTTCTCCAAAGGTGTGGTGGGTTCTTTAACATTCGTGGGATGTGGGTCTCCCCAAGCACTGCGTAGAATGCACGTAATATACATTTCCCACCATCTGAGTTGAAAAACTCATATTTTCCTAGAACTATCGTAGAGTGGAACTCGTTGGCACCAAGTACAACAACTCCTACAGTGAGACGAGCAAAGATTGGGTGTAACAAGTCGTTCGGTGTAATATTAGCTGGGTGCCGCGATTTTGAGATTAGGCGACATTTGGTGGGGGATCGACAATTGCAAATTCGATCAAATGTTGTCTGACGCGGGTTGTTAAGATAGGATCTTCCCGGGAAGGGGAAGATTACAGACGGCGGCAGCGTTCAGCTCAGACGAGGCGAGTCGTCTGTCACGACTGTATAACCTTGGGGGGAGACACTGACTTCTAAGCCGGTGTCAGACAAATGGCACTGGCGTCTCTACATGGTAATCTGATTGCCACAATCCTCAAGAAGCAGGATAACCACAGCAAATATGTATTGGATTAACTTGTCGAAGAAAACTCTTCCACATTTGATAAATATTGGATCTTCCTTATTTAAATCATTAAAGTGAATTAGGTAAGACAGACAGGAGGTCGTCTCCTGTGATTGAGTCTAAATTATCAACGATAGACACTCGCCTAATGATAGGCGAGCATCTGAAAAGTCTGGTGCACAGAGAATGGTTTTGCCCTGATAAGTTTGTGGTTCGGTAATTTCCCAGGGCGAAGGGAAGGTGATTCGACTTTGTACTCGAGAAATTCAGTATCTCAATCTGCAGACTGTGGGAAATACGCCAGCACTTCGCCATTGATGTATAGAGAGCAATAATCTGAAAACCACTCTACTTCAAACACTCAAGGCACAATTGGGACGCTTTAGTGCAAAAACAACTTTATAAAGAGATAAAAGGAAATGTATATTTGACATATACTCTTTAGCTTTGAAGACGCTCGTTGCGTGATAATTTACTAGTGTGAGATTTTCTTCTTTCCTTAAACGACCGCCTTCGACTTGCCGAAGATTATGTCGCTCCAGGGTGTACTGCGCAAGGGGGGGGGGGGTAAATGTACTGAGGAAATGGAGATTTCGAGGGAGGGATTACACTTTACAGCATGGACTTGAAGTCCTCTAAGTTGCTACTAAGAACAATGTGAGCCGGCAGGCTGTTCCCCTCTCTGATTGTTCGTGGAAAGAAGGATCTCTCTGTATACAGTGTCCTACATCTGGGCAGCTGATGTCATCAACTTTACAAAAAGAGATGAAAGGAAATCATTAATAACATTCCCAGTGAGAAGTACCTCAAGCACGCCCAGAGGAGAACCAGGGGTAGCCATGAAGACAAATATCAGCTTGTCACTGTACGTAAACACTGCTTCGGGTTTTCTTTTTTCCCACGAACAATACGTGAGTGGAATCAACTGCCGCCGGCCAAGTTGTGCAGGCTACGACAGTAAAGGCTTTACGGCCGGGCTGGCAGCCGCCCTGCCATAGCCGAGTACTCGTACCGCTCTCCACTCTAAGTTATACCCTATTTAGGGGCGGTCAGAGAGTACTTAGCTTAAGAAGAAGGAGACGAAGGCAATGTGTACTACCTATTACAGCATCATCCGGTGATATCAAATAAGTGCGCGTCATTTGGGAAGGCTTGATCTTTCACTGTTGCACACGACTATTAGGATCGCAGATTGGTATGTGCTTAGTAAACGGGTCTTGGAGGACTATCAGCTTTCAGGCAGGAATATAAGCTTACAGTCTGTAGCCCTTGGGAGAAACTGGCCAACGTTAACGTTTATCCAGTCATCTTCACTGCTGATGTAGACGCGGTGCTAGTGTCTAACAGTAACACCTTTGCGGACCTTCTGTCAGATACCCCTCTGCGCTAACACCCCCATTCCACTTGGACGGCGCTCTCACGGCGACCTGAAATTGGCCAGAGCGCAGAGAGAGCGCCAAGATCGCCATGAGAGCGCCATGAGAGCGCCATGAGCGCCGTCACCTCGGCGATGGTATGGAACCGGGTCACACCATCGCCGTGAGAGCGCCGAGAAAGGCGATGCAAAGAGAAGCGCTGTGAGAGCGCCTCTAAGTGGAATGGGGGCCTAATGGCCATGACAGGCGGTGTGCTTACGTGCGCTGACACCATAAAAGGATTACCGGAAACCCTATCTATAACGTCTAACGTACCCTCAATCAGTCACTCAATCACTCTCCGGTTTCCTTACGTAGTTTGATGAAAAGTGGAACGCTTACAAAAGGAAGAAGCCAGCACTTAGTATAATAAGATTGATGAGGCCAGTTATCTGTACGTGGCGTGTAATTTTGAACACTTAGATATCATGTAATCTTATCCTAACACAAAACCATTGGCGCCTTTCTTGTGCCAACCGTGCAGACATTTGCAGAAAGCACATTACCCAACGTTATCGTTGTGTAACATATGTTTGACCGCGATTACACGGTGGACCTTGAGCTTTGTGGGGGAGACACATCAAGGGGCCGTAACTATTGATCAGCGACTATAATTTAGGTGATAACAGCAATGCAGAAACATATGCTGCACATTCGTATCTCTCATTGTCACGGGCTGAATAGACCCCCTTCCCGAGAGCGTGTAATAGTGGTCATGCGCCTCTAACACGAGCCATTACCATTCCCACAAATAACAGGACATCAGGATTCTTTGACACTATGGTGGAAAACCAGTCATCGCAGCCTTCAACACTATGGTAACAAACTGTTCTAAGTCTGACAATAATTCTTTTCCTGAAAAGTTTATAGATTAGCAGGATTGAAAAAAAAAGGTTAAGGTCCCAATAACCTTCAGTTGGAGGCCGTAGGGACCTTGAGTTGTAATAGTTGAAAGTCCATTCCTCTCGTTCTAACGCCTTTTCCCTCTCCAACCGAAGTCGAGTACCGATTTCACAACTAGGTTGAGTGAGGAAAGTCCTTTCCCAAGGACACATGGGATGCATGGGGTAGAACCCGCTAACTCTCAACCTCGATCGCGTGTCTTGTCTGTATGTCTACGTGACAGTTTTAGACCTTACGAAAGTCGCTGTACTTTTGTTGTGTCAATAAATTTCTTATGTCTTCTAACCTATCCACTCGGCCACCGTAATTTACGTGTTTACGCTGAAGTCACATTTCCAAACCGGGCCCCGGCCGGGCTGTTTCGATTAACGTAAGATCAACAATTCATATCAATAATATTATGAAGTTAAAGTTTAAAACTGTAATTTCCAACACAACAAAAATTGGACTCACCCAAATTTTCGACTGTACAACTCCAGTCTTTTTCAAGGAATGACGGCGAATTTCTACATCAATAACACATGCAAATATTGATCCCATTATTGATTTTTTTCAACTTTTTGTGAGTGAGTTTTGTGCTTTGTTGCCTTTCATATTTCATAGTTCATACTTTTCGTTCCATCAGACTGCCCGGCCGGGCCCCGGGTCGGAAATGTGACCTCAGCATTACAGTAGCGAGTGCAGCAACAGGCTGAATCGTGAGGAGAATCACATGAAAACTGCCGAACCGTAGGAACAGTTGACGATGATTTCGATACACGTACGGGTGATGATCCGTCTAGCTAGCTACCACCCCCTCCCGTCCTTTACTTAATAGTTTTGGAGGCTGTTGACTGTCATTTAGTCAATAAGGCATTACATGACGTACTAACAGGGTCATAAGAAGACCCGCCGTGCACAGCGTAGTCTAATCTAGCCATGTATGATTGATGACTGTCTGATGCTGAAACCTGCGCTCGTGCAGATTCTTGCACATTGTTACTGGACCTGTGATGCCAAGTCAGTCATCATGTTATGTGTGGGAAGTCTTAAGGAATATTAATGGCCAAATTTTCCATAGTTTCTGGTAATCTTTGTTCTTGATGCATGCCCATTACTAACCGTGCAATCATTCGTCTTGTTAGAGCGTCCTTCCTTCTGACATGTTAGTTACGGCTTAACAAATGCATTCAAGACCCGAAAGACCTCGTAATTCAATATTGCAGATAATGTTTCTTTGCACAGGACGCAGTCTCCTTGTCGTATTCTTCATGATCAGTCACGGTGTCCCAGAGCACAGATCTGCTCACCTGCGTCAAAACTTACAAAGTAACAACATAAAAATGCAAATTGTTCAATATAGTATAGCTTCTCATGACTTCATAGCATCAAAAGTTGTCATTCGAGCTTGACCAACGTTTGGTTCTTAATTTTCAAACGTCTCAGCTTCGATTCCTTATTTTTGTTATCACAGCTTGACGCTTGACGTACTTCTTTGTAGTACGCATTTATTGGGCACTTCTGGTAAGACCTTGGTGTGCATCAGAGTGAGAAATTGAATCGACGGACGTAGAGGGAATAAGGTGACACTATTGGATGGACTGGGATGGACCCTATCCGTGCGAACATCAATGGGAAAGCATGAAAGTTCATTTGTGTCGGTTCACGTCATTTAACACTGGAATGAATTGCGGCTCGTCGCGTGGGGGTTGGGGGTAAGTCCCAATTTATTCGACTGGTGGAAGGAAATTACTTCATGGGGATGGAAAAATTGCAGTTTGCAAACTGCAAAATGCCATCCCTATACATTGAACGACTGAAGGCGGCCTCTCCAGTCGGCAATTAAACGAAAATCCTATTCGTGATTGGAAAGGTCAGATGTGGTGGCCTAGACATTGAAGACGATTGGAGATACCAGTCAGGTCGTCGTTCTCTGCGTGAATCCAGCACTGCTGGCGGCAAGCTGCCGGCAAGGCTGGGATATATTGCGTCGTTTACAATTTAATATCGTCAGTCGGCGGCACATGGCATTCTCTTTTCATTTCACTCCAACAGGAATGTTTTTTCCACTTGACCTGTTGGTACAGAAAATGTTATATAGCACCATGCAATTATCTTGCTGAAAAGGACAGACCAAAGGTGGGGATATAACACAACGTTGTAATATTAGCAGATGAGTGTTGGAAGTGTGAAAGGAGATCGGGCGTGCCCATGGGATGTGTTCTCGCTTCAAAGTATTATTGAAATTGGAAATGTATTAAATACGCAACAACCGTACAGAGTTGCTGCTAGTATTTCGCTTTCAAGTTTCAGGGTATAAATCTGACGTTCATGTGAAATTTAATTCCTCGCGCAAAAAGTCCGGTTAATTCGGTGTCCAAGAGTCGTACTTCGTCCAATGAGACAGAATGTCCAGGCGATTCTATAGTATTGCATATGATATGTCGTGAGAACTTCCGAAGTAGCCGAGCCAAGCTAGGTGTGATTAGAAATCTCTTCCATGGAGCCAGTGCCATTATTTCACACCCACTGGACTACGAGAGAAAAATCATCTGGCCCAAGTACTGAAAAACTGCAGCAACCCCCCTTGAGCTATCAACAAAGCCACACGTCCAAAAACATCCAGCACCAAGCTTTCAACAGGAAAGACCCAATTTCTGAGCGTTCTTCCGAACATCAAGGATTTAGAGAAGGGTTTTCAACTCCCATGGCATTACAACTTGCTTCAAACGGGCCACAACTTTACTTGTTACACCTACTTGCTGCACCGAAAGACAAAACCCCCAATAACAAGTTTGGTAGCAGTGAATAACAACAATGGACTCTGCCAGGAATCCTACTTAGAGGGAAACGGAGAGGTGGTTTAAAGGCAAGGTTCATGGAGCACTCACGGCCGAGTTGAGTCAGTTCAGAAGTTTCACAACAGATCTACATAGACTAGCCTGCACTTTCTGCTTCACTGGACACTAAGGATATTGGACACCGAACAAGACTACTATCTGAGAGGGGTGAAAGAGGCTATGTACATCAGGGCACGTCACCCATTACTCAACCACGACGTGGGCCGACTTTGATTCAGTATTAACGTCACTGCCGCGACGACAATAATATAATTTGTCTCCTGAAATTTAATTGACACGTTTTTGAGGCCACTGTGGGAATATATTCCCCATTGCTGTTCACAACAGAGTGTCGTTTTGCGCACATTTCGTCGACCTTGCCCTATCAGTTAAGTTTTAATTTTATTTTACCGAAACAAAATTGAATCACCACCTCACGATACACAGACATGTACACTTACAGTTTTCAATTGATAGATACTACAAAACGGGACGTCAAACATATCATGACGTAAATCCAAACAGATCAGAAAATTAGAGAAGATGTTCATACGGAAACAGACGTCCATCTTCCCAGGAGGCAACTTGTCATTCATATGGAACAAAGCTGACACGTTTTTGATGCCGCAGTGCTCCTGTTATTTCCACACTGCTGTTTACACAAAGGGCAAAAACAATTTTCTTTTGCCAAAGAACAGATTACAATCCCTTGACATACAGGCATTTCATAATCTATTAATTTTTGTACAGGCCACATTATCTTGAGGCCATAGTGTAAATATTTTGTCACAATTATAGTTGGCACAGAATAATGTTTGCGCACATGCGTCCTTGCCTTATCCTTCCTATCCGCTAGAAGGTTATGCTTTTTATCTTGACTATGGCGGGATAACTGTGGCTGTAGTTATATATAGACGGCATAACTCTTAAGCCGTGGATGGATGTTCATGACTTTTGGTTGTCAAGTTACTAATGCGGAGCTCCGGAGATGAAGGTCAACTTCGAAAATAGGCGTTATGTGAGGTTCTTACGTTACTGCAGTGGACCTTTTGTGTTTCTTAGCTTGTGGAACAGCAGGGTTACTCTTAAAGCTATGGGTGGTAGGCAAGTTACTGTTTGCGGAGACAAAGGTCAACCTCGAGAATAGGTCTTACGGGAGGTTCCTACGTTATTGCAGTGGGCCTTTTCTTGTGTTTCTTAACTTGTGAACAGCAGGGTTACTCTTTTAAGAGTTATCCTGCTGTTCGGATGATAGACAAGTTACTGTTGGTGGGACGAAGGTCATGTTCTAGATTACACCTTATGGCGGGTCCCTACGTTACTCTAATTTAAAGTTGTTGTTTTTGGCGACGTCTCAGGGAGGAGCCTAATGGTACAGTATTGTGTGCAGTTTGCAAGAATTCTAGGAATTGTACAGGAATTTTGTCCACAGGCATGGAATGTCCACAGGCATGTCTCTGACCCGCATCTATGCCCACATTCCTGGAAACCCTTGGGAAGATCTCTCTGTCCCGGAAGGCCCTACTTTCTGTGACCCCAGGGCTCGTTCACTATACACTCAGGGGAGGAGTGCACTGTATCTGTCTAGACTTAACAGGTACCAAGTCTTCCTCAAAATCATGAAATGATGGCAGTGCCATGCAAGCAATAACCCTAACAGCAACCACCGTCGCCATGGCAATGTATGTTTTCATTGCCAGTCTTGTTCATTTTGTTTGCCAAAGAATAGATTTCAATCCCTCTATATACATATATGTACGCGTCAGGCGTGCCCAGGGAGCAACTTG
Organism: Branchiostoma belcheri; assembly: GCF_001625305.1. NCBI lineage: Eukaryota > Metazoa > Chordata > Leptocardii > Amphioxiformes > Branchiostomatidae > Branchiostoma > Branchiostoma belcheri. The sequence goes on along the minus strand of NW_017803854.1, from coordinate 2,182,411 downwards.
TTATTTGGGCACCCTGAAAAATTACAACAGAATCCGCAACCTTCAGACTGGCTAACCGGATGATGTGTCCTGGAGAAGCCAACACATTGTTGTTGGTAGCGACATTTACAGCAATTATATCTTCGATCTGGCGCCTGGCGGCCAGGAACATACACAATAATCAGACAAATTGTATAGACCAAACATACGAAATGTCCAAGGCCAGTCTTCGTATTGACCAGTGTAATGTCAAATCACATCAGTTGTCCCGAAGGTTAGACAAGAGGCCGAGTCCTTTTCAACGGAAGCTTTCTACATATAATCGAATTACAGAGCCCACAGGAAATTTCGGGAAATTCGTCAAAGACATTTTACAAAACCTTGACATGTGTGGGATGCATATTGTCCTTGCCGTATGCACCGGATTAGATTACTGGGTCCTCTGGCAATATTAGACATTTTTGCGACGAAATTCGCAAAGAAATTTGGAAATTTTCTACACAGATAAAATTGATACCAGGAATACCCCAAAGCCGACCCACTGAGTATGGTCACCAGGTCAGCCTGAAATTCCAAGCGATGACAAAGTTTGCTTCCTTCGCAGGCTAGTTGATCAACTAATATCGACACTGCAGCTTACGTTTGCTAGCAATGGCAGTATGCAGCTCACCGATGTCGAATTTTTTAAAAACAAATTAAAGTTGCCAGGGAAAACAACTGTTTCAAGATTCATGCACAGGTGCAGTCCGAAATTCCAACCTATGACAACGTTTTGTGTCCTTTTCAGGATACTTCTGATCATTAACTAACATCAACGCAGTTTACGTTTTCTAACAATGCCAATGGCAATATGCAGTTCATTGATGTCAAATTTTTAAACAAACTTAAATTTCCAGAGAAAACAACGGCTTCCAGATTCATGTACCGGCACTTTAATCTGTCTTGTCCAAAATTTGAAGAGATGACAAAATTTGTTTCCTTTGCAGGCTACTTCATCAACTAATATCGACACTGCAGTTTACGTTTGCTGTCAATAGCAGTATGCAGTAAACCAATACCGAACAGAGAAAACAACGGGTACTCTAATATGTCTTTGCAGTCCGAAATTTCAAGCGATGACAAAGTTTTGTTTCCTTTGCAGGCCACTTCATCCCATACATGGAGTTCTCGACGTTCCACGCCTCCACGCTGACCGTCATCGCCATCGGCGTGGAGCGGTACTACGCCATCTGCCTGCCGCTGAGCTGCAAGCACGTGCTGAGTGGCGGCTTCATCGTGCGCGTCATGTGCGCGCTGTGGGCCGCGGCCTTCCTCACCGCCGTCCCCGTCTTCTTCGTCACCGAGTTCAGCTACGATCGCGGCGACGACGGGGAGCTGGCGGCCAACTGCGTGATGCACATCGACACGTTCGGCGGGAGGCTGTACCTCACGGCAAGCAACGTGGTGTTCTACTTCGCCCCGCTGGCGATCCTGTCCGGGCTGTACGTCGTCATCTCCCGGAACCTGCGCGAGCCCGAGCTGCACCAGTCCATCCGGCAGGGCTCCGTGGCGCGGCTGCGGCTCCAGGCACGCAGACAGGTCTGTTTCTTCATTTCTTATCTATTTTTGAACATATACAACTAAATAGACAATCAAATAATTTTAAAAAATAACAAATTTGCCGGGGGAGGCCTGAAACCTTAGCAGTTTTTCACGAGCCTCCCCCAAAGGAAATAGTAAATAATGGTATTTACATTGACAAACAAGAATTCGGATCCGCCAGGTCTGTTTGTTTATTGCTTATTGTCTATGTATGTTTTATTGTTGATCTGCATTTACGCCATGAATTGTTCTTGTTATATTAATGGATGTTGCAGTTTGTTCTCCTTGTTTTTTTTTTTACCTAAGGTTTATAAGTTGTTACAAGATGTTCTTCTTATTTTATGATTTACAATTTTCTTTATCTGGCATTTTAGTTGATTCATTCATTGGTTGATTGATAAACTGTATGCATTTACTTCAATTAGTTTCTTTATTATGTTTGTATGTTTATTTGTATGTATAACTTTTATGTATATACTAGTGTTTTTTTTTGCCATGGCCCATATGAGGCGAAAGCAAATAAAGTTCAGTATATATTTATGCACATATACAACGAAATACACAATCAAATAATTAAAAAATGGACAAATATGCCGGGAGAGGCCTGAAACCTTTGTAGTTTTTCAGTCACGAGCTTCCCCCGAACGAAATAGTAAATAATAGTAATTACATTAACAAGAAATCAAATTATGATACATGATAACTAAAAAAATGATCTATTAACTTAAACATACAAAATGAAATTCCACAGGTGACGTACATGCTGCTGGCCGTGGTGGTGGTGTTCTTCCTGTGCCTGCTGCCGTACCGCACGATCCTGATGGTGATGATGTACGCAACGCCGGAATCACTCTTTCAGGTAGGTACGGAAGTACATCAGTGCAGTTCACTGGTAAGCATCATGTAAGCAATCTTCAGATGACCAGAACCTACTCATATTTCCTCAGAACTATCGTAGACTGGATCTCGTGGCCACCAAGCACAGGGCATCATCACTAGAAAGCTTTAAACAACTCCTGAAATCAAATGTGCAAAGATTGGGTGTAACAAGTCGTTCGGTGTGATATAGCTAGCTGCCGCCCACGCCGCGTGCCTGTGAAGCTGGTGTGTTACGCCGAAGGGCGGTTATGCCGGCTATATCGATACAGATACAGATACTCCGGTGATGATGTCATTTATTCAAATAAAGATATACTGCATTAAATGTGGCAATGAAAGATTCTAGCCTTCTGTTCTGAAAGTAACCCATGGAAGTGGGAGGGTGGTCAATTGCGACGATGGAGAGCGATGATCTGGTTTCACGGGTTGTCTTTGGAACTCTGTGATGTTGTAACAGGTCAAGAGAACCCAAAATACTTTCCGAAAGTCTGAAATCTCTGATCTTTTTAAGCTTGCAAAGTTCTTTTACTATGGTCCATGTCAAAGTTCAAAGGCCTGGTCTTTGGTTATAAGTAAGTTGAATCTTTATTGCACATTCCTGTCCAGATGGACTACATACACATGTGACCGTATGTGGTCTAGAGCATGTACATGTAAGACATGAGTACAGAATAGTTCAACACTAACAATGACACATTCTAACGCTAAATATTAAATTCTATCTATTAACATAACGCTGTAATAAGTCTGTATCTACGAATAACCGTTGTATAAAATAGAAATAAACACTTGTTCTTTGTTCCAGGTTCTGGGCGGACCGGCTCTGTGGAAGCTCCAGGCGTTCTGCCGGGTCATGGTGTTCATCAACTCCACCGTCAACCCCGTCCTGTACAACCTCACGTCCTCCAAGTTCCGTCAGGCCTTCCGTACGGCGTTCTGCGATGGCGACGGCGACTCCGATCGCGGCACGGAAGCCGGCTTCACCACCAGAAACTCCAGCCGCCGCCACCCGCTGAACACGACCACGGGGAACAGCACGGCCCGCAGCACGGCCAGCACGTCCAACGGCAGCCGCCGCGCCACGCACCTGCAGGAACTGTCCATCTACTCCCGGTCCCGGCAGTACGGGAAGGAGCTGACGGTGACAGACTCAACGGTATGATTTCATTCGAGACGACGTCCTATCCTGAGATCCACACCCCCGCACGTTAAAGAACCCACCATACCTCGCGAGGAAGAGGACACGTTGGAAAGAGATGAAGAAAGACTGAATGCGGCTACGGGACATTTCCATACGACTGTAGACGCAGAACACAGTGGATGATGATGATGATACCTTTCGGAAAGGAGTAGGGACATGCCGGTGTGCGATGGTCCAAATCCTGTAACCTGGAAAGTTGGTGATTCACTACAAGTCACCCGGACGGAGGCCTGGCGAAGGATCATCATCGGTCGGCTGGTGACTACAGGTCCCCTCCAGGCTCCACTATATAATAGTCCCGTGCTAGTTGAGAAGCCTGTATCTTAAGCCAAAAGGAATAAATGAACAAATTCGGGCCGTCATATTGTATCATATTGTATCATATCGTATTGCAACGGTCGGTCGACACAACACTGCCGGGTGTTTTCAAATTGTAATATTTCTGTGTGGGCAGGACTAGAGTGAAATATAACATGTATAGCATAAGTGGCATAGGTTATCTATATATCGACATGTAACAAGAAGAAATAAGTAAGTTTGTGCTTTTTTGTCAGATTGCGTTACATGTCTCTTACCGAATACCTCGACGAACATATAAATCACACCACACACATAAGTACACACACATACACGCACGCACACACACACACACACACACACACACACACACATGCAAACACACAAGTATACACACACACGCACACACACACATGCAAACACACAAGTACACACACACACACACACACACACACACACACACACACACCACGCACACACACACACACACACACACCACGATCACTTCTATTCAGTCTAGTAGTCGGATGAGACAAACAACGATGTACCACATTGTGTTGTAGTCTGGTTTATTTGCTGTATCAAGAACATGACACACAGGCCTCCTCCTAGGCCTGCAAGTCGTGGTGTACATTGTAGAAGGCTGAATTGCGAGGCTTGTGCAATAGTATACACATTAGAAGCATCATACAAGTTGTACATAGGTATACATTGTAAACTTCTAACATTTTCTGAACGAATGTACATTGTTTGGTGCATATTATTCTATGTTTCTCATGTATTGTCTAAAATTTGTCGCTACCTAATTTACATTTACGATCGTAGTTTTTGGATAAAAAAAAGCCTGTCAACTAGAGATTCTGTCAGCCACTGACGAAAAGTAGTCAACGCAAATGTTATATTTTGTATCGCATTACTTGAATGTCTCTTCTTCACCGACGCATTGTAATAATAACGTGTGGTTCTTGCCTTCAAATAGACTCAATAAATGTGAGCTCACTCGAACTCTCGTTTTAATTACTCGTCTTATCCACACAGAATGAAATCCAGATCTCATATATCTAGAACAAACCACTATTGCCTGCCTTGGTTGTAGCCAGCCAAACGATAGTATCTTTGCAGGGGGGGGGCATGTTTAAAGAAAAAAGTTCTTGTAAATAAACAGGATTGTTGTGTAAAATAATGTAGTTGTATGAGCAGAAGAGACAAAATCACAATTCATAGTTTGAAACTTTAAATGGCGTTTTTAAAGAATTTTAGTTCTTTAAATGGAGTACATTCCAGCGGCGTTTTTTTTTCTTCATTTTTAACAAAGAAATATCTTCAAAATCTGCTTTACACAGTAGTGTGTCTGTGAAGCTATAGTATGTACCACTTTAACTGAATGAAAGACCTTTATTGTACGCTTGTGCTCTAACGAGCTAAGTACAGGTCATGGGTAAACAGGGAAAAGAAAACAGTAATGACACTTACATACTATATAAACTAATGCGATCTACTATTTACAGGTTCAGCTTCTTCTCGCTTCTTGACGCAGTTAAAGATGTACGAACATATTGAGCTAATGATACATGGTTTGTCAAGTTTCATGAGGAATTCGAATTTTTCTATTCTATCTAAATGTCTAAAGCTTGGGAACTTATCTATTACATAAGTATAGAGGGAATCCCTCTCGTTTCTATATAATGTGCAGTCAAACTTGGAAAAATCATTGTCAACGCTGAACGCGGTATGTTGTATCTAGAACTGTGTCTATTTACTTTTGTGCCTCAATGGGTTAAGGTTAGGATCAGGCACTGTTCTGGATATAGTCTCCGCGTATCCAAGAACGTAGATCTGTCTCAGTAGGCACGGTTCTGGATACGCGTGGGCTATCCAGAACCGTGCCTATCAATCCTAACTCTAACCCATTCAGGCTCAAAGTAAACAGACACGGTTCTGGATACAACACGGTATCAGGCCTTTGACTGTAGGACCGTAAAGACAGCCAGACCTGTGATCACGAGCGTCAAGAGAACGCCCGGTGCCGCCAGGGAAGCGCCCCCTACACCCTCTCCGTACCGCCAGGCATTGCAGCTGCCGTTGATGCGCTCTGAGCAGCAGAGGGTGCAGGTTCCCGGGTTGAAGAGGTCCGAGCACGCCGCCGGGGAGGACCGGCACGGGTTCCGGCAGCCGCGCTCGATCTGCACCGGGCCAGACTCCGGGCGAACCACCTCCAACTGGAGATGGATTAAAGGGCCATTATATAACATTTTTACAACAAAAATTGAAATATTCTAATTAACTACAAAGGTAACATGTAAAGAAAAAGCATAATATGTACCTTCACATATGGTGTGCTCTGTTAATTCTTACTCAAACACATTCATATATGTATGGTGACAGGAATCTGCTATAATTTATAAAATTGCAACATGGTGTAATCCAACACTAGTTACAATGGTGACAGACGTCTGGTTTTGGTCATTGAATTCATTTGTTTGGAAAATCGATCAATTGCTATTGTAACATTGTAATATATATATTGTTGTTTTATTGTTGTTTTATTTATTGCACATACAAAGTAAAAGCAAAATTTGCAAAACATAAGTATAACAGAAACAAATAAACATGCAGGGGTAGAGGAAAAGCCACAGGCTTGTATGACAACTCCCCCCATGTGAACTAACATTATATTCTTACATCAATGAAACAAAATAATGAATCAATTAAAGAAATAAGCAAAAACAGTCATATAAACAAAATGATCAGGTTTAACATAAGTAAACAAACAATGCATGAACCAAACAAAACCAATGTGTTTGGCTACAAACAAATGAAAATATGGCAAATTAGTAAATCAATCAGTAAGAACATGAAACAATGTAATAATATATAAGAACGTAGTATGTGAAAAGATGATCTAGGAAAGTGCGGAGTCATTAATGAAATCAGCTTTGACGTGGGATTTGAAAATATTTAAAGATGGACATAGCTTTAATGTTTTGTTTAGGTTATTCCAGACTGTAGGTCCCCTGTACATGAATGAGAATTGCCGCTGATTAGTTTTTGCAGTAATAGGCCTTATATAATTGCTTTGTCTTGTGTTGTAGCTATGGATATCTGAGTTCAATCTGAAGGTGTTGTAATAGGTTTCAGGAAGACAGGGACATTTACTTATTATTTTAAACATTAGCAAGCAGGTTTGAAGTCGGTTTATATCATAAATAGTCAGTATTTGTAACTTTTTAAATAAGGGGGCACTAGGGGTAGTGAAGGAAGCTCTTAATGTCATTCTAATGTACCGTTTTTGAAGGAGAAAGAGAGGTTTGAGTGATGTGGAGTACGTAGATGCCCATACAATGTTGCAGTAGGTCAAATAGGGATAAACAAGACTGTAATATAGGGTAATAAACATTTTATGGCATAAGAAATTGCTCATTCTCCGTATTATCCCAATATTCTTATAAATCTTTTTACATACGTGATCAATATGATTCTTCCAAGTTAATTTGCTATCAATCAGGACACCTAAGAAGCGAGTATGGGTCACTTGGGTAATACGGATGTTGTTCATTAATATCTTAACATTTTCCTTCGGGTACTTCTTATTCTTAGCTGTAAAAATGATAAAATTAGTTTTTTGACATTTAAAGATAATTTGTTTGTTTTGAACCACATGTTTACTTTATCTAGTTCTTCGTTTACGGTGGTTATTAGAGTATTAAGATTCTTATGAGATATAAATAAGTTAGTGTCATCAGCAAAGAGAAGGCTAAATAATTTTTGTGAAACAAGTGGCAAATCATTTATGTAAATAAGAAAAAGCAAGGGTCCCAGAATAGATCCTTGAGGAACGCCACATAGAAGTGGATTAGGACGTGATTTGTAGATGCCATTGTTAACATATTGTTTTCTATTCGAAAGGTAATCTTTGAGCCAGCTATGAGTTGTGCTTTGAAAGCCATACAAGTGTAATTTGTCCAGTAAGATGGTGTGATCAACAGTATCAAACGCTTTAGAAAGATCTAAAAATATACCTAGGGTGTACTCATTATTATCTAAAGCTTCAGTTATTTTATCGATTAGGCTTAAAAGGGGCATATACGTAGAGAATTTTTTACGGAATCCATATTGATTGGAGTGAAGGATATTGTTGGTTTCTAGGTGATTTGAAATCCTTTTATATACCAGTTTTTCTAAAACTTTTGAAAATGTGGGTAGTATAGATATTGGTCTATAGTTTGTGAAGTTGTCAGGTTCTCCAGCTTTATACAGAGGTATTACTTTGGCCATTTTTAGTTCAGATGGAATTGATCCAGTGGACAAAGATAGTTTAAAAATATGAGTAATTGGTTCTAAAATGGAGGAGATATTCTGCTTTAGTACAGTGGCGCTTATTTCGTCATGGCCTGGGGCTGCATTTTTTAAGTTAATAATAATATCATGAATCTCTGAGGATGTAGGCTCTTCAAAAGAAGAGTCTATAATGTCTATATAAATGTGTATATTATGTGATATTCGAAAAGATTACAAAGATATGAAATAAAAACTTGTTGTTTTTTCTCAGCACTATGTTTTGCTCTCATAGAGTGTTTAACTCATCATTTTGCTCAAGATAATTCTAGTCCACTTACAAAGCACTCTTCCCCAACGCGACATTCGGTGGTCTCGTTGACGGATCCTTCTGCGCATGCGTCTGCGCCGCCACCGTTAGGACTGCTCCTGCAGTACAGACAGGGAAACCCCGGAACGGACCCTTGGAACTGGTGAAGGTCTCCAACCTGCCCCCTGCACGGGTCTGAACAGAGATGTAGGAAACTGATACTACTGATACTGTTTATTCACACTGATTGGCAGCCATATGCATTGTTGGGTGAATTGCACAAGTGATTACATACATTTTTTATTAAAAAACTTGAAAGAGATACACATTAAAAAGTACGACATTGACGATTAAAATTAAGTAAATTTAAAATTTTGTAGGTCGGTCCATTAAAACAGAGGTGGTCTATTATTTGGTTACTGAGGCTTATTGCCTGAAATAGAAAATATTTTCTCAATCTTTCAGTTCTGAACTTCGGTATGGAGATGTGGTATATAGAGTAACTTTATCGAATCTGATGTAGTTTATGCAAATTAGGACTTAATTTGCATAACGCAGCATTGGTGTCAGTAAATGTCAGGCGTCAGGGAAATGTTACACAGAACTTCCACCTGCCCCCTGCGCGGGGCTGAACAGAGATATAGAATCCTAATGTACTAGTAGTTCATGCAAATTGCGCGGCGGATGTCATCCATATAATCAAATCAACATGGCCTAACGCATGCAGTGGTGTCAGTAAATGTCAGGTGTCAGGGAAATGTTACACAGAACTTCCACCTGCCCCCTGTACTGGTCTGAACAGACATGTAGAAAACTGATGTAGGTCATGCAAATTAGGACTTCATTTGCATAACGCAGCATTGGTGTCACTGATGGGAAATGTTATGTCCTTGGTTATAGCGCAAAACTTCCACCTGCCCCCTGCACGGGTCTGAACAGACATGTAGAAAACTGATGTAGGTCATGCAAATTAGGACTTCATTTGCCTAACGCATGCATTGGTGTCAGTAAAATGTCAGGTGTCAGGGAAATGTTACACAGAACGTCCACCTGCCCCCTGCACGGGTCTGAACAGAGATATAGAATCCTAATGTACTAGTAGTTCATGCAAATTTTCATTTGCATAACGCATGCATTGGTGTCAGGGAAATGTTACACAGAACTTCCAGCTGCCCCTTGCACAGGTCTGAACAGACATGTAGAAAACTGATATAGTTCTTGCAAATTAGGACTTTATTTGCATAATGATTGGATTGGTGTCAGTGATGGAAAATGTTAAGTCGTTGGCTCTAGCACAGAGCTTCCACCTGCACCTACACTGGTCTGAACATACATATAGAATCCTGATATAGTTCATCAAGAACATCATTTCCATAACGTATGCAATATACATATCTATATGTAAATTAAATGTGAATGACAATTAAACATAGTTGACACTAGCATGGAACTCCCCCTATTCTCTACACTGATCTGAACAGACATAGAATCCTGATGTAGTTTATGCAAATAAGGACGTCATTTGCATAACGCTTGAAATATGCAAATCAATTACATATGTAAATTAGGTGTTAATGCTGGGAAATGTTACGTCCTTTACCAGGGTCCTTTACACTAGTACAGAACAACAACACTGCCATTTGGTGGAGGTATACGATCTTCGAACTCTAGTCGGCCAGTTAGGACGAGTGCCTAATCCATGATGACAGGACTCCCGCTGACATTCCTAATAGGCAATTAAGTACAGCTTAAAGTGGTAATAATGTGTAAACGGGGCTAATGGAGGTTATAATATATCAACACTTGACTCCGCTCCGTTTGCAAACTTCGGAATCAGCAGACGTCAAGCAGAAACAGGCGGAATGAAGAATTGGAAACTTCGCGCCAAAATGGTGAAACCCGGGTTATAAAACTAACATTCCTTCACATAAAGGAAAATTAAGTGAGCCCGGATAGTCTGAATGAAATTGCTTGCTATTCGAAGTGTATTTTTCGAAGTGTATTTTTCGAGGTGTATTCCAAATATTCAGACCCTTTTCGGTACTCCATTGAATGCGATCAGAATATTTCGAACACTGTAGGAATATCCAGAATGCAATCATATTGCAGTTGGAATACATTTTGAATGCCATATAAAAACATAAGCCCCAGTCACACTCGCAGTCGTACGTCGGACTTCAAATTCATCTCAAGCTTGAAAGTTTGAGCATGACCATGAGAAAATGCATTCGGACCAGCCACAATTCAAAGATCTTTGGAATGCAGGGAGACCTATTCCGAAAATGCGATTAAAATATACAGTAATATACAAAGAATTTCAATTCAGACGGCATTCCGTCTCATTCCGACTAAAGTGTGAAAGAGGTATAACTGTTCTGCACGGGCCAGTTGACGCTAAGTGGGAACTTGCATGGGCAATCAAGCTTCACACAAAGTCTACATTTGTTAGTATTCTCATTTTGCTGCAAGTTTTCGGTGTCTCGATTTTAGCATGATTGTATGTGTGATAAGGACTTTCGGACAGAAACTGATTAGGCCACGCCGATTTAATTTTATGGATGACATCCGCGCGCGCATTGATTTTCGCCCGATCTCAAAAAAAAAAAAAAAAAAAAAGATCACGTATTCCGAGGCTCTGGCCTGGCTTTAGGCCTGGGTAGTGCATGGTGGTGATAACTCTGGTTGACGGCAGCCAGGGTACCGAAGCTCCAAGACTCAAGAACTCAGTACATACGTACAGCAGTGTCGATTCATATATTCCGCAAAAATCTAGCATGTGTCGGCCTGTCGTATACGTCGCTATGTACTGCGCCAAATTCACAATACCAGGTTTGTATTCCTGTGGTTTTGTAGCATTTTTATTTTTGGCCGGATTTTTATTTTTTCGCCCGCGCGCACTAGTTTGGGGGTCTTCAGAGGATGTCATCCATAAAATTAAATCGGTGTGGCCTTAATAGATTCGGTATGCAAACAATTCACGTCTTTGATGATATCATGTAATTTCCGGATCGTGCCGATTTCTGAAGCGTGACGTTACATAATCCCTCTAGCCTTGGAGGACCAAAATCTTTTCCTGCATCATTTGATAAACGACAAACGGCAAATAACATCAACGTCTGTGTTCAAAACCAGACTGTGAAGGGACCGGTTTACTGAATGTGACTGTAACTGTAGCAGTGCACACTGTGATTTATATGTAATTGATTGTGATGTAATGTAACGTCAGTGTGATTTTTTTTTCTCTGTGATATACTGTATTTTTAAATGTACCTTGGCTTGAGTTCCCAGGAATAACTGAAAAGCAGATCGGTAGATCTGAGTTATATCCTGGTTAAATAAATAAACTTGAAACTTGAAACTTGATATTTATGAGTTACCTTCTGTGTAGAAGAGATATGCCTGTTCAATCACATATACAATGGTTGAGATAGGCACCATCTATTAATAGATAGTATTCAAGAAGAGACATATTTCCAGTTTTGCTGCTTTGAAATCGCATTGGATGCTTTCAACTACACAAAACGGCTTATACCTGCCTAAATGTTTAAACGCCTACAATTTCACATATTGATCGACTTTTTTTACCACTTTTTATCTTTGTATATTTTGGAACATCCACTTACCGTTTTGTTACGTTATGTTATTTTTAAAAATAATTTCCAACATGTAATCACAAGACGCGGTGACGGCACACTCAAGTTTTTCAAACTTATATTAATGCCGCCACCAACGTTAACACAGGGGACAATACAATACTCATTTTCACCTGAGCGAAGTGAAGGAAAGTCGTGTAAAATGCCTTTCCCAGGGGCACAAGATCGGTGGCCTGTCAGGACTCGAACCCGGGACCTCTAGGTTCCGAGTCGCGCACTCTGCCGCTACGCCACACGACCCCACAATGTTATGTTATGTTTATGTTATTTGCTTTTGATTTGTATTGTTCTGTTTCAGTCGTGAGACTAAAATTAGCAATTTGCTACAGTACTAGTTGTAATTTTCCACCACTGTGTTTTGTACTCTTTATGTTGTTTGATAAAAAAAAAGAGGGCCCTCCCTCTCCTCCGGCCCGCAGGTACAACCACGACTCGCCAGCAACTCTCCACGTACACCTGTCGAGTTATGTTAGCAACACCGAAACGCTCTGGAACCTGTTAAGCTCAGACACAAACACTCCTTTGTTCCGAGGGCCATCAAAGACCTTCAAAACCCAGGCTCAGGCCCATAATTTTTGTCGTCCGCATTACATTCATACACATCACGTACTTTTATCTCTGTGTGTCCATTACGTCGTTCATGTACTTTTACTATATTTAGTAAAATATTTAATTAATCGATTATGTAATATCTTTTTAACTGATGAAATGTTGCTTTTTAACAGTACTGTGTTTTTTTATCATTGGCAAAATTGTACAATCAACGCAATTCAGTCTAAGAACTGTTTGATTTGATTTGATGAAGCTCTATAACTCCCTCCCACATGATCTTGTAACTCTCAGTAGGGACAGACACAAATGAAATATCTGTGCCAACCGTTACCTCAGTGGTATTTGTCAGCGTCTGTGATCGAGACGGCTGCTAGGCTGAGGCGTCGACATGTCACCATGCATAGATAACAAAAGGCATCATGTAATACCAGAGGTATCATGTAAGGCCACAGCAAGTAAATTTTATGGATGACATCCACCGCAGACTCCAAATCTAATGCGAGCGGGCGAAAAAAAACCAGGCGGGCCGAAAAAACAAGGTTCCTACATTTTAGAATTTTGAGTCAATCATTGTACAAATGGTTTTTATTCGGTGGGATCATCACATATACACAGCCAGCATCACATATCACTGCATCAAAGTAAGAAACAAAACATTGAATCAGAGCCTTTTCTTGTCTCCTCTCTTCATAGTTATCTGCCATCCACGTTCCGACATGGCAGCAGACATCTTTGCCCATTTTTGGCATGTTGACCACTGTCAGAAGGCAAAAAAATTTATTGTGTTTTTTTTCCAAAACCAGGCGAAAATTAATGCGCGCGCTGATGTCATCCATAAAAATTACTTGCTGTGGCCTAATACCAGAAAACGTCCCCAGGGAAGGGCGATCAATGTGAAGTGGTGGTTTTTTTGTCCCCCAACGTTTTGACAATGAAAAATTATATAACACATCCGCTTTATCTTATAAAGCGGATTGTAACACCTGAGCCACATGATCAATCAAAAGATGGAAATATGTCAAATAGTGACATGTTGAGTGATCGATTGCGGAAGAATTGTTTTGTTATCATCTATAATTTTCCCCTTTCCGTGATAGTTTCGTATACGGTACAGCCTGTGTTCATCAGAAAGCGATAGCGTTATCGCTCATTCTTCGCAGAACAAGAAAGTTAACGGACGTCAATGAATAGACATCCCGCTCCAGGTAGTGAGATACACAAGGAAATTATTACTCAAGCAGCTGGATAGATGTTGAAAACTGTCAGAGACTTCAGGTAGTATCTGCAACTTTTTGTCAGCAGTGGAGGCAACTTGAAACATCTGACAGTTTTCAAAATCTATATCCAGTTGGTTGAGTAACAATTTCCTAGTGTAAAGTGAAAGCTGGTGTATTACGCCGAAAGGCGATTATACCGCCGGCTATTCAGATTCTGACTCAACCTCTCAAAGTCGGCTTCTTCAGAGCAGCTGTGGAGAGTATACTGCTATACGGAGCAGAGTGTTGGACCCTGACGAAATCCCTAGAGAAACGATTAAACGGGACCTACACCAAAATGCTTAGAATTGTCAAAAATGTACACTCGTCTGGTACCAAAAGATACCAAATAGTGTACTATACGAAAAGCTACCCACAGTGAGCGAAACAATAAGGAAACGAAAGTTCATCGGACACTGCTACAGAAGTGAGGATGAAATCATGAACCAGTTAATACTGTGGGAGCCCTCACATGGAAAAAGAAGTCGTGGTCGTCCAGCAAGAAACTACATAAATCAATTAATGGACGACACCCAGCTCGACAGGAAAAACCTGATGGTAGTAATGAAGGATAGGAAGAGATGGAGAGCTATCATTGGCACCGAGGGAAGCTCGACCCAGTGAGTGAGTGAGTGATTTAGATACAGAACGGGCGTCACGCACCGATTACTGTATAAAGGCAAAGGAAAACACGCCAGCACTTGAAAAGGAGAGGTATTTTAAGACCCTGTTTCCATGGGGTTTTGAGATGGCGCTCTTTCTTTAATGTTGCGCTGAGTCATTCAAGTGTAGGGACCATTTTTAGCTACGGGACTGAGTGAGCGACTGGCTGACTGACTCTAAAAGCTCAAAACATCAGTTCTCCCTGATAAAGACAGTATTGGCAATTGCGATCACACCTTTCCGCAAATGCGAGCAAACTTTATATGCGACAGTGAGCTTCCTTTGAACGTGCGAAGACTTGCCAGTATTCAATTACTCCTAATAGCACTATCGTGGGACCCAAGCCTGCGTAAGCTAATGTTGACAGGCCCTGTTTGGAAGATTAAAGCCATGCCCAAGGCCTCATGACGGCATGCATACGCAGAAAAAAGACCTTGAATTCGAAATACACCGTAGATTGGAAGTTAAAACTGCTTCAGAATAGCCAAGCGTGCGTAAGCACATGTGGGTAGTCCTTCGGTTGCGAAAATTTAAGCCTCCTGACGCCAAGCCTTGAACGACGCCTTGAAGTTGTAAAACCATTTTAGTGCCAGCCTTGAAAGACCATGAAAGTATTACACAGAATGCAGTGGGTGTGTAGACGTGTGAGCCTGACTTCAGCCTATATGCGCAGAAAAATACCTTGAAATACGCCGTAGATTGGAAGTTAAAACTGCTTCAGAATAGCCAAGCGTGCATAAGCACATGTGGGTAGTCCTAGTTGTGAAGATTGAAGCCATTTCAAACCCTCGAGACGCCAAGTTTTGAAGTTGTAAAACCATTATAGTGTCAGCCTTGAAAGATCTTAGAAGTCTTAGAAAGAAAGCAGTGGGTGTGTAGACGTGGGATCCTGACGGCAGCCTATACACGCAGAAAAAAAGACCTTGAATTCAAAATACGCCGTAGATTGGGAATTAACTCTACTTCAGCATAGCCAAGCGCGCGTAAGCACATGTGGACAGCCCTTGTTGTGAAGATTGAAGCCATTTCAAAGCTCCATGACGGCCAAGCCCTGAACGACACTTTGAAATGATTATACCTTCAGCCTTGAAAGACCTTGAAAGTATTACACAGAAAGCAGTGGGTGTGTAGACATGGGAGCCTGACGCCAGCCTATACACGCAGAAAAAAGACCTTGAATTCGAAATACACCGTAGATTGGAATTAAAACTGCTTCAGCATAGCCAAGCGTGCATAAGCACATGTGGGTAGTCCTTGTTGTGAAGATTGAAGCCATTTCAAAGCTCCATGACGGCCAAGCCCTGAACGACACTTTGAAGTTGTAAAACCATAATTTATAGTGCTCTGTAGTCCTTGAAAGACCTCGAAAGTATTAGAAAGAAAGCAGTGGGTGTGTAGATGTGAGATACTGACGCCAGCCTACATGAGCAGAAAAATACATTGAAAACGCTATCGCTATAGATTGGACGCTGAATATACTTCAGGGTAAGCCGATGTTGACAACTCTTAAGCTTGTTGCCAAGATTGAAGAGCTAATCTCCTGACGCCAGCCATTACGCCAAAACCTTGAACGAGGCTTTGAAGTTGTAAAACCATCATAGTGTCAGTCTTGAAAGGCCTCGAAAGTCTTAGAAATAAGGCAGTGGGTGTGCAGATGTGGGATAGTAACGCCAGCCTGTATGCGCAGCCTTGAAAGACGCCATAGATTGGAAGTTAAATTTACTTCAGCATAGCCAAGCGTGCGAATATTTGAGGCCTCCTGACGCTAGCCATTACGACAAATCTTGAACGAGGCTTTGAAGTTGTAAAACCATTATAATGTCAGTCTTGAAATACCTTGAAAGTCTTACTCTTAGAAGGAACGCCCTGGGTTTTTAGACTTGGGAGCCTGATGCCAGCCTGATGCCAGCCTGTATAAGCAGAAAAAAGACCCTGAAAGGCGCCATAGATTGGAAATTGAATTTACGTCAGCATAACCAAGCATGCTTAAGAAAAATGTGGGTAGTCCTTGTTGCGAAAATTGAAGCCAGCCATTACGCCAAACCTTGAACGACGCCTTGAAGTTGTAAAACCATTTTAGCGTCAGTCTTCAAAGACCTTGAAAGTCTTAGAAGGAAAGCCATGGGTTTGCATACGCAAAAAAAAAAAGACATTGACAGACGTCGACGCCATAGATTGCAAGTTGAATTTACTTCAACATAGCCAAGCGTGCGTCAAGCAAATGTGGACAGCCCTTGTTGCGAAGATTGAAGCCATTTCAAAGCCTCATGGCCACGTTCTAGGCCTTGAACGACGCTTTTATGTTGTCATTATAGTGTCAGTCTTGAAAGACCTTGGAAGTCATGGATGAGTAGACATGGTAGCCTGAAAAAAGACACCATAGATAGAAAGTTAAATTTGCTTCAGCATAGCCAACCGTGCGTTTAATAGCAAAAGTTGACAGTCCTTGATGCAAAGATTGAAGCCTCAAAGCGCCAGGCATTTTGCCAAGCCTTGAAAGACGCTTTGAAGTTGTAAAACCATTATAGTATCACTCTTCAAAGACTTTGAAAGTATTAGAAAGACAGCAGTGGGTGTGTAGACGTGGCAACCAGACGCCAGTCTGTATGCGCAGAGAAAGATCTTGATAGACCTTAAAAGACGCCGTGAATGTTAAATATAGTTGAATGTAGCCTGCGGGGCTTAGTGAGTGATAGCCTACATTGATGGTGATAGCTTATAGAAGTTTGCTGCGAGAGTTCTCTTGTAGTGCTCTACTTTGGGGCCGAGCGACTTACTACGGTCCACGACACCCCGTCTTTGGATCTTGCAGGATACTAGTATTTATGATCATATGGGGAAAATGGCCGAGAAAGTTCGACGTGGGGGCACAAGTGATTGAAGTTCCGTGGAACATTTGCTATGGAAATAACGATAAAGTATTTCATGCTCGTATGATGCATATGGGGCAGTTACCTGTAACAGCCAGGAGAGTGATAGCCGCGAGTAGCGCTACTGATGACTCAGACCGCTTCATTCTTGTTTTGAGCGATCTGGAAAAAAAAGGAAAATACGTCATGTCACCTCCTGTGATAGTCATGAATAACTGAAGGCATCTGATCCCATTTTTGCTGATATCGTGCGTTGATAGAAATAAATGCTGGCCCAAGCAGATGGCAATTCGAGTAGCACATGTACGCTCACTTCTTTCAGCGTAATCGTTTGATTCTGGATCGACTACCCCCCCCCCACTGCAAAATTTAACCAAGGCCACTCAACAAAGAAATCAGAGTCTGTCCACTATCCGCAATTCTTTTCCTTTTCGTAACGGAAATACTAGCATTATATATAAATCAAAACAAAGAAATACTAGCTAGGAATTAAAATTGTAGATGGTGATAACATAAAAGAAATAAAAATCTCTCAAGTTGCGGATGATACAACATTGTTATTAGGAAATGAAAAGTCTGTACATACTGCAATAGATACACTGTCTTACTTTAGTAAAATTGCAGGACCTGAACTAAATCTTAGAAAGACACAAGCTATCTGGCTTGGTTGTTGGAAATTCAGGAAAAAACAAATACACGGAATTTCCGTACCCCAAACACCAATCAAGTCTTTAGGAATTTATTTCAGTTATGATAAAAAAGAGTGCAATGAAAGAAATTGGCATGAAAAGGTTACAAAAATAGAAAGCATGCTAAACATATGGAAGAACAGAAAGCTAACTCTATATGGAAAGGTAAATATATTAAAAACTCTAATAATGTCACAAATAACATACTGTGCTACAGCTCTATTAGCCCCAGAACAGGTTATTGTTAAACTACACCGTCTATTTTATCAATTTTTGTGGTCAGGGAAGAAAGACAAAATAAGAAGATCGGTTACCATAGCAAACTATGACAAAGGCGGACTAAAAATGATAGATATCAGAGCACAAATCGAAGCATTAAACGCTGGGATTATTAGACGTCTTATGGATAATACATCAGGAGATTGGAAAATCATACCAAGTCTTTATCTAAACAGCATTGGAAGTGACTTTCTAATCTTGAAAATGCATTTTAGAAATAGATCAAATTCTCCCAATCTACACCACATACCCCCATATTATAAGCAAGCCATACTTAGTTGGCACCGAGCGGGTGGCGGAAACGTACCCGAACCAGTAACAGCTAACGAAGTCAAAAATCATATTATTTGGGGGTCTAGCTATGTCACAAAAATCCAAAGAAAAAGAAAACACGCATCATTATACTACAAGAAATGGATAGACGCAGGAATAATATACATAAGAGATCTGTTAGATAATAACAATCATATAAACGAATTACAGATACTTAACAAACTACACGATAAAAAAAATTGGCTTGCTGAAATGTACACCGTTAAAAATGCAATTCCGAAAAGATGGTTAGCACTACTGAACGACA
This sequence comes from Branchiostoma belcheri, assembly GCF_001625305.1. Taxonomy (NCBI): domain Eukaryota; kingdom Metazoa; phylum Chordata; class Leptocardii; order Amphioxiformes; family Branchiostomatidae; genus Branchiostoma; species Branchiostoma belcheri. The sequence goes on along the minus strand of NW_017803854.1, from coordinate 2,163,347 downwards.
CCCAATGTCAAACAACAGAATGCACAGAACAAAGATTAAAATACACAAACTACACATGTAAATACTTATACAGTATGCTAATTATCGATAAAATCGACAAACCACAGAGTGAACAAAAATGGGCTGTCATTTTTGATAAGAATTATCAAACTTTTGAACTTCCATGGATTGATATGACTATACATTTAACAACAGAAAGAAAATTATCAAACTTCATGTTTAAGTTGCTCCATCGAATACTTCCAAATAACAAAAATTTACATAGGTGGAAAATAATACCATCCCCATTGTGCCACATTTGTAAAGTAGTAGAGGATGAAAAACACATGTTTATCAACTGTATAAGATTGGGCAACTTCTGGGAAAGGTTCAAGAAACTATTAAATGTATTAGTCAAGATTGACCTTGATTTTGAAACTTGTATTCCCATAATGGGAATACCAAGAACTGAGAAAATGTACAAAGGAGGCAATCACATGATTGCATTAGCCCTGTATGCCATATTTAAGTCCTGGATCGTGTATAAAGAGAACGAATGTTTTGATAAAATAAATTGCTTTTCAATATTTTACAAGGATCTTAAAAACATACTATGCATAGAATATAACATATCAGATACAAACGCAAAAAGAAAGTGGGGTAACTTAATTCCCCTGATAATGTAACATATATCTATTACATTGTATTGTATATAAAAGTTTGTACAGTTTGTAAATAAAGTTCATGGACAGGACCATGAAAAGGAAAAAAAAAAAAGAAAGAAGAGTTCACATTCACAATGAGTGGAAAAAGACTCCTATAACCTTCATGCATACAAATACACATTTCAATACCTAAGTATTACAAAGTACAAAGCCTGAACTACTAGCAGGCAATGTAGGACACCTCTCGATGCCCCGTTTGCAACCAATGCCCTTTACACAATTATCTCAGTGAGAAAGCCTATCTACACTCGCTCCCACGGACAGACGGTGATTCAGTGAAGAGAGTTAGACGGGGGAGGCATACATGTTTTAGATATGTTAAGTTTCACTATTAATAGTAACAAAGTATTGAGCACCATAGAGCAATGTATAGGTAATACCGAGTGTTGTAATTCTAGGCACGAGTTTAAATACAGAAGTAACATGACAACACGAGGAGGCATACCTTATTTCGAAGTAATTCGTTTCTTAGAGAGAAATCTAGGAGTAACTTTAGGGTAGCGTGGTCCTCCGCTCACACAAACTCTGACTTACTCCTCACTGTGATCGTACAGTGTTCTACAAATAAATCGGTCCTTGATCGGGGATGTATTGTTGGCGTGCCCAGTGTGTGGACTGTTGAAGGAGTAAGGACCATTCCCAGTCCTCTTCAGCTCTATTAAGACGTCTTGGTTTCCATGGCGACCTTTTCACTCCTTGATAGGAACTCTCCTGGTTCTTAAGATGTCATTCAAGCTTAAAGCTTGAAGAGGTAACGCACCGGTGATGCAGAATCAGTGCTATTTTAAGAGAACAGACCAAAACAAAGGACAGAAATTCGTTCGTAAGATAATTCATATTACATGTAATGTTATAACTTTTCGCTTAAATGCTCAAAATTAACAGCAGTTGGTCGTGGTTCAAAGACGTAACTGACATAACAAGTTAGAAAAACATCCAACTCCGCCAAAACGTAGAAATGCAACCAAAAAAGAAAAAAAGAAAAAAAAGGAGAAATTCAAATATTCAACAGACATGCTGCAACTCTTTGGTTGGTCAAACTTAACCACTGATTGACACCATTCTCTCATTGGTTGAACTTCTAATTGTGAATCAGGATCTCGGTCTACAGTGTGGACAAGTCAAGTTATTAACTTTAGTGCGTCGCCATCGCTTTCTTGTATTTCTTTTCATATTCTTTAATCAAAAATTCCAGGGAAGCAAATCAAATACATTACTAAAGAGTAGCATGCTCATAGTTTATTAACATAGTAACATAAAATTTGGACATAACAGAAGAAATGCCATGTACAATAATATAAAAATACACAATGAGTCCAAATACACAACTGTACTCGTCAGGACAAGTTACTGTCAGTCTTAGCAGTACATCAATTGGCTACGGCCCTGAGGCGTCGCCAAAAAGAAGCAATCTTTCGGGCAATCAAATCTCTACCAAGAGGCAAGTTTTTTTTTCCAAAATTGTCTAAAAGTGGACTTTTTGTGCAATACATACTTGCAAACAAACAGAGGAGACTACAAGAACTCATTTAATATCTACAGTAAATGTTAAAACTACACCTAATAGCCAGAATAACTGCAGCATGCTTTTATAACAATACAAAAGTATATTGCCTTTTCATGTCCCAATGTTGGCTGTTTGTCCATGCAGCGTTTTTGACAATGTCTTCATTTACTAGCCTGCAGGTATGCTGGTAAGAGTATTGATGTACTTTCGATCATAAAAGAAATAAAATACATTTCTGTTATCATTACCTAGTTGTTTCTTCTGACGTCTACTCAGAAAGTCTGACCTGGAATGTTATATTTCTATCATATGTATGGTACCTTTGATGCACATTGTCAGATATGGTTCTGTAAAGCACACTTATTAAAACAAGAACAAACAATCCAGAAAACATTATTGCACAAATTGTAACCAACAGTCCGGCACAACTTTCCGCACTTACAAAACCAATATGGCACAAAGATGTACATGCACGTTTAACGTTTAACTACTGGAAGTACAAAGTTTTGATACAAATTAACCTGTTCAAGACTGAGGATGGCACAAATCAACACTTAATCATGCAGCACAACTAACACTTTGCTTACATATTGCAGAATAGGTACCATTGCAATCATAACATATACAGTAACAATAGGTTTCACAGACCAAACTTAGAACATTATACTTAGTCTATCACAATAACCATTCATCTCTGAAATAAACTCTTCCTAAACAAAGACAAAGAATAGTATTTTAACTGCGACACTTAGCTTATGTATGACATAATAACATACAAATATTGCCAATTGTACACAAATGTACATGCACTACTGTAGCAGGACTGTAAAATGTACAACTTTTGCAGTGATTTTATTTTTGCACTTTTTGCAGTGACCTCTGCACCACAAATTCAAGACACAGTATGACTACTGTACTACAGAATTGTTTTCCCTGCAAAATTGAAACACTGTGAAAAACTCCCATTCCCTCCTACCATAAAATAAAACTACTGCAAAAATTCAATTGACATCCCTGTCACATTGCCAAGTCTATGTTATCTAGAAGCTCTGGCAAAAGGATGCTTTTGATTTGAAAGTCTTTTAAAAAATATCAGATTTTCATGATTTTTAATCTGCTGTTTGATAGTAGTACTTTACTACCTACTTAGATATACCTGTCATGATTCATATTTCATATTAACCCTCCTGGTGCTGATAATATAAAATTAATAACAGTAAAGTATGGTGTGACATGGAAAAGAATTTAACTCAAATTCCGTTACAAAACGAGTGGTCTCGCTAAATTTCTGACCAGCATTTTGTGTTGGGAAAGAAGTAAAACCCTTCCATCATGTTACATGTGTGAACTTTGAATGCTAAGGTAAATATTGTGGAAGTTTTCAACAATCTACTGACTGTAATGTTACCATGTTTAAACATGTACAAAAGATAAATACAATTTCAAATACCTGCTTAGAATGTCACGTTAAACAGTAATACTAGTACTGCATTCATCAATGTGTGTTTCAGCCAGATTGTAGTTTTGATGTTTTTCACAAGTATCAACCTATCAAATTTCTTTCTGAAAAATTATATATCCTGGATTTAACCATCATTCTCATTGAAGACAATGACACCAGCACAATTTTTTTTCCAATGGTGGCTATAACAAAACTATAAAAACAAAAGGGTCAAAGTGCATTTTGATGGAAAATGAAAGGGCCATGATACAGATTCTCTATAAGCTAACACTGATGTAAACTGGCCTTTAAAACATATACTTGTCATATTGCATACAAAAATGTAAAAAAAAAGTAAAAAAAAGTACTAATGTCTACATCTATTAATCACAACTTTTTTGTTTAATATCCATGTGCAGCAATTTTTACGGATCAATAAATTATACATTAATTTTTATATGTGATTCAGACAATTGCAAAAATAGTGCTTATGTACCATGAATTATTATCATAGAATCAAATGACAATTTTTGCACACATTTTCTAAATATACAGGCAGATACATAGTATTACATACAGATGCCTTTAGCCAGATCTCTTCTTATTAAAAAGTTCCCTCCCGTTTTCTGAACTTCTTACAATATCCACAGAGCCTTGTCCCCCCGTTCTCAGATTGGTAGCACCCTTCTGCCATAGTCTTGTGGATTGTGCCAGGTGAGACCATCTCCCATTGGGGGGTGTGAAGACGGGAATAAAATGTGCCTCCATGACCTGTGGAAAATCGTGGTATAATTTTTCCTTTTGGTATCTATAACAGATATCTTTGCAGCGAGCACGCCAAAAATACTACATACCTGGTGAACATCTACTTAAACATAATTCTTCAGCTTATTTTTGGCATGTTTTAGGCATTTTTATTGGGCTTTCTTTATTGTATACTTGTATGATTTTTTTAAACCAGCTTGGGTAGCATATTGGATACTGTCTTGACAATTTGATACTGTCTTGACAATTTGTAACTCAGCCACCGAAAGATCTGCTTGGAGATTAGAAGTTTGCCATGTGATACCAACCAATTTAGGGCCTGGTGACATTCCTCATATCAGCATCGTACAATCGCAAACTGAAGGTATTCTTGGGACATGCATTACAAATTTCAGCTGTTTTGTTAAAAAAACTATCTTAGAATTAGATCCTTGCCAGCAGTTGGTTTTGTTATAGCCTGCTAGAAAATGTAACAGTGCCAATATCAACCTACAATGAAGGTGATTGCTCTGTAAACCAAATGGCAACCCATCAAGTTTGCATTTTTATTTTGTTGATCTATTCTATTTCATCATAAAACAGTTGGGTAGCACATTCAGCCTGTTGGAGATGATTTCTGATGGGGCCCAGCATACATGTACATGTACACAGGACAAAGCATGATTACATTTTGTCAGACAACAAAAAGTACACAACAGCTGGGAAACAGATAAAATCTGATGCATCAGAAATGAAATCATTGTCAATATCGTAAACTGTTCCAATGTAAAAAAAAAATTTTATTATGTCTCTGTCTTTATGATTATATATCACAATAGAGAACTTTCTGTTATCATGAAAATAAAGGTACAAATAATAATAGAAATCTAGTAAGTACTTCCTTGAACTTCAAACTGACACAAAAAACCTTCCCCTTAAAAAATGCATTAGATGTAAAAGGGAAATATCAGATAGTACAAACTTCAGCAATTCTTTCACAGACAAATTTCAAATTTTCCCTTCAAGCCACAGGAAAGCTATATTCTTGGCCAGTACGTGCGACAAAGCGTAGATTGGATCATAAGAAAAACGATTATGATAGCAATCTAAGTTGACTCTTCACACTAAGACTGGTATTAAGAGAAATGATAGCCATATGACAAATGACCTGGGACTTACCTTCCATTTGTTAGGCCAAGAAACAGTTTCCAGTTTTTCCTGGGGCCGTAGTCGTAAGGGTTTCTGAACACCTGCGACAAAAAGACAGAGATAAGAATAACCAAAACTGCCCTGAGCTTTTGAAGAATACAATTGATAGCTTGAACATCCCAGAGGGTGTACTGTTAGGATCAACTATTAGAGTAAAACACTTAAATAGCAGCTAAGACAAATGTTCTATGGAAACACACAACACGCACTTTCTTCTGTAACTACTTGCAAAAAGTTGTAGACTTGTAGACTGGGAAGTTATGATCTGATGCCTTTTTTTTCCAACTGCAATCTGGGTACAGAAATACAAATGTATTGTTTTTGGTGGCTGAGCTGTGAGTTTGTGTGTCTGTTTGTTTGGACAGTGTAAAATATACTTTATTTGTGTAATTAATGACTGAAACCAAACAAGGTATACAAGAAAATATGGATGAACTTCATTGCTCAACAATTGTACATGGTATAATGTATGGCAGTAGGACAACAATACTACGAGACTAAGTCTATCTTACAATTATAATAGCTACAAACTATTATCAATAACAATATATGAGGTACAATATATAGCCTGGTTACCAAACCTATTATAGCTCCCGAGTCCTACATCCTCTCCGCAAGCACTCGGGAGCTATAATAGGTTTGGTAACCAGGCTAACAATATAGTCATGTATGGGCGATTTTGTCTTGCTTATGGAATGAAGTATAAAGAAAATGACCTATAAAGACAGATACGAGAGTTGGACATGACTTGACAATATATGGAAAGTATCATTTGTGTGATGGAGGTATGAGATCTTCGACCTCTTACGTTATGTAAGCATCACCTACCTGACCCTTCTTCTGAGCCCTTTTGTTTTCCTTCTTGTTGATGTGGACCTCTATACTGGTCTGTCCCTGTGTGATGAGCCTGGCATGCCACACTGATAGACCCCCCACAGCCGCACCTGCACCACTGGGGAAATATTAATGCACCAGTCAATATAAAACTGAAGGGGTGCACTAGTCAAGATAAAACTGGTAAGAGGAAGGGGTACACTAGTCTGTCCCTGTGTGATGAGCCTGGCATGCCACACTGACACGCCCCCTAAACCCACACCTGCACCACTGCAGAAATTTGATGTAAGCTAGTGACTAAAGGTAAAAGTCTCGTAGCTTTAATCAGTCCATAGGGGCAGTGAGTTGTTAATGCACCGTGTCTAGGGCACTGCGTTTTATTACATCCAAGCTGAAGTCAAGTACCCATTTCCCAACTTATTTAGCAACTGTGCTATAACATCCCTGTCCATGGTACTGATTGGCTGATACTGTCCCCCGTCCTTTGTACTGATTGGCTGATACTGTCCCCTGTCCTTGGTGCTGATTGGCTGATACTGTCCTCTGTCCTTGGTACTGATTGGCTGATACTGTCCCCCGTCCTTGGTACTGATTGGCTGATACTGTCCCCTGTCCTTGGTGCTGATTGGCTGATACTGTCCCCCGTCCTTGGTACTGATTGGCTGATACTGTCCCCTGTCCTTGGTGCTGATTGGCTGATACTGTCCTCTGTCCTTGGTACTGATTGGCTGATACTGTCCCCCGTCCTTGGTACTGATTGGCTGATACTGTCCCCTGTCCTTGGTGCTGATTGGCTGATACTGTCCCCTTCCCTGTCCTTGGTGCTGATTGGCTGATACAGTCCCTGTCCTTGGTGCTGATTGGTCTATTCAATCTGGATTACTGCAAGACCGTCCCCAGTGCTGATTGGACAATCCCACATCTGCTACATGTGCTACTATCAGCAGAATGTACTGCACCTGTGTGAAACCCATAATGTATTGTGCATAGCACTTTGGCATAACGTCTCATATAAGATTGTATTTGCACATATAAGGTTGACATCCCGTATGCAGTTTCCAAATGTTATGTCGGTAAAAATATTGTCCGCAATAGACAAAATTCTGATGCAATGTTGACCAATAATCCAAAGAAAACTAGGGGTTTTGCTCAAGTGAAGTACATTCTGCTGATGTGCTTACTCTTGCTACATGTGTTACCTACCTGCACAGGAAGAAGAGGTAGATAATGAGGTTGTGCTGAGCCTTCTCCCACATGGTGACCGGCTCCTGCACGAGTGTCTGGTTAGCTGGGAAGGCAAGCTCAGGTACCGCGGTGTCCTGGCCCTGCGGCTGACGTAACTGGAGCTGCACAGGGAAGAGAAAAACTGTCTATGTTGTACAGTATGTAAGGACAAACCATCACTGGTCTATACTGTCTTTGTCTACAATTTGGCTATTCTATCCCTGCCCTTGGTACTGATTGGCTGATGCCGTCCTTGTCCATGGTACTGATAGGACAATGCCATCCCTGTCCTTGGTAATGATTGGTATATTCAATCTCTGTCCAAGGCACTGATTGGTCTATTCATTCTCTGTCCTTGGTACTGACTGGACAATGCCATCCCTGTCCTTGGTAATGATTGGACAAGACCATCCCTGTCCTTGGTGCTGATTGGACAATACCATCCCTGTCCTTGGTACTGATTGGACAATATCATCCCTGTCCTTGGTACTGATTGGACAATACCATCCCTGTCCTTGGTGCTGATTGGACAATATCATCCCTGTCCTTGGTACTGATTGGACAATACTATCCCTGTCCTTGGTACTGATTGGACAATACCATCCCTGTCTTTGGCACTGATTGGACAATATCATCCCTGTCCTTGGTACTGATTGGACAATACCATCCTGTTCCATGGTAATGGATGGACTATAGCTTCCCTGTCCTTGGTGCTGATTGGACAATACCATCCCTGTCTTTGGCACTGATTGGACAATATCATCCCTGTCCTTGGTACTGATTGGACAATACCATCCTGTTCCATGGTAATGGATGGACTATAGCTTCCCTGTCCTTGGTGCTGATAGGATTATCCAATCACTCTTTTTGGTACTGATTACACTAGTCTATGTCTGTCCTTGGCATTGATTAGACAATACAATCTATGTCTTTCAAACCAATTGGACTGTACCATCTCTGACCGTGCTACTAAAGGAACTCTTTCCTTGCTGCTGATTGGTCTATTCAATTTTACTCCTTGCAGCTGATTGGCCTTTTCAATTTTACTCCTTGCAGCTGATTGGGCAATACTAACCTGTCCCTGGTACTGATTGGACTATTCAATACCAGTTCTTGCCTGCCTACCAACAACAATTGTTACACCAAAATCTATTTGTACGATAACAAGTACATATGTAATACAAATGACATCTTACTGCGGCAGCCTGGATAGTATCCAGTGGTGACAGCAGAGAAAACTTGCCACTGAAAAGATATTTCTGGAACAGAAAAAGAACACGATTTTTTCTCACATATCTGCACATCTTGCACACAACAACAAAATTATGTATTAAAACTTTATGAAGTCTGAAATCTCTGATTTCTGGTTGACATTGAAAGTCCACATGTTTTCACTCAGCTGACATTACAAGTCAAGTCAAGTCCATGCCTTTATTTTGCTTCGAATGCTTGTTCAGTCTACATGGCCGCTTTTCAACAAGGTCAAAGAGGAGGGGTAGAGGTCACGGACAAGAGTCATAATAACTTTTTTTTTACATGTACTGTATCTAGTAAGCATCAATACAGTCATTAATAAAAAATTAAGAAAATAAATGCATGAATACATCATTAGCTCATTAGTCACTAGCTGTTAAAGTCCATGATACCTCGGAGTTGTGGAAGTGGTCCAAGAAGACGTCGTATGTGCTGTAGCAGACGTAGCAACACCCCACAAAGATGTAGACACAGAAGAGGAAGAAGTAGCGATGGTTGTAATGCCCCACACAGTTGTTCAGCCATGCTGGGATATGTGGGGTTAAGGAAACTTTCGTAGCAATGCTTGGTTTGGTGTGGTTTTCCTTTAATGCCCACGATCATGGTAATGATCATTCTGGCAAACTCATGTTCACCTGAGCAAAGTGAGGAAAGCCGTGTAAGTGCCTTTCCCAAGGGCACAAGGTTGGTGACTTGGCAGGGCTCGAACCCGGGACCTCTTGCTTCTGAGCAGAATAATCTGCCATTACGCCCCACAACCCCACAATGTTGTCAATGTAACAATGCAGTCTTGCAGTTAGGGTTGTTGACTTAGAATCTTAAGGTTCTGGGCTTGAGTAGGGATCTCCTCTCAGACAGGACATAAAGCCAAAGGTCTCGCATTTGAGAAAAGCCACACCTTGAGCATGATATATATCCCATCACATTTGTCGAAAAGAATAGTGGCCCATCCCAGTGTGACTGGATAAAATCTTACTATCAGTCGTATGCAGCTTCTACCTACTATACAATACTAAGGCAGCTTACTGGTTATGCAAAGCAACAAAACTTTGCCGTACTTCTCACAAAGTTGTTTGTACATGACCTAAGAAATTCTAAGACATCAGGATCCTACTGTGACCTATCACGAATGTGACCGTGCCACTAATAGAATCTGCTTTTAATGCTCTCCAAAGAGGGGTACAATAAAGGGCATAGTTCTGAACACTCTCTATGGGACTTGAACTTGCATTAGTGTTCATATTTTCATAATATCAAATGTTAACAGGAAATCTAAAAAAGGATGCCCCTTTGGTAGCCCGTGAAACCCAATTTCCGGTGGGCTCCCTACAAAGTCTGCCTAGGGAGCCGGCAAAAAGCGAGGTTTAGTCAGGCTACCCCTTTGGCGAATATTAAAAGACTGGTCTTTGCCTCCAAGTGTCTGCGACTCTGCATGAATATCCTAAAAGCAAACACCCTTTTAAAATAAGCTCCAAGTAGGAACAAAGTTGAGCCTTAAGGGCTTTACGGAGATGAATCAATCATCGTAAGACGGGTTCCTATGAAAGGATACGACAGTGGTGATCCATCTTGAGGACACAGCTGAAAGAAAAAAGACAAAAATATCAGATGAAAGTCCTTAGTCTAACTTCTGATAAAACACCCAAGGCATAGAGTCATTGGCTTTAACTCTCAAGGGAACTTCAAAATCACTTCACGGCACGTTCATTTTACTGATAATTCTATTGTGTGAAACTTCTGGCTTAAGTTTCTTGTAAAAAGTTTGTTTCAAGGCAAAGCCAAGAAAAGTGATACCGGTAAGCATTTTAGAGAGATATAAAAGACTGAGTTTTTTAGTTATTTCACAGTAAAAGAAAAACATACTTGAGTACAAATCAAGTTACATGACTTGGAAACAATCAAATTTTACACTTACACACAGTTATAAAGTACAGCAAAGATAAAATTGCAACATTCAGCTGCAGGACCATACTAATTTTCAAAACCAAAAAGGAAAACGGTTTCCACGTCCAGCAGAACCGATGCATTTCTCACCATTTACATACGCTGCAGTGGTGTGTGCGGGGAGGTTTGGGGGAGATGCACTTCTTACACACGGTGGTCACTTCTGTGTTCAACCTGTCACCCTGGGGAGGGGGGCACACAAGTTTGAGAGTCAAGCAGTTTCAGCATTCACAGAAATCACGATGTGCTAACTCTATATTTCATGCCCTGTAATATTACTCTATCCAGTCTCTGGAAAGGCATGCGTAATAAAGAATGATGGCTTCCAGTGGTCAATATTGTTCATGGCAAAATCATAATTGATATCAGCCCTACAGCTTTGGCTATGGCCTATTATACTAGAATGATAGTCTCTGCGGTCCGTTTCTACCACATCCGCAAGCTGACTCAGGTCTGTTATTAGTTGTTTCTGTATCTTATACATGTCTGTTGCGGGGGAGACAACTAGCAGAGCTTAGCAATCACCTGTTATGTCTCCCCCTGCATTGTGCAATAGAGAAGTCTAATAAAGAAATAACAATGTGTTCTTAACGAATTTGAGAACAAATAAGAAGTTAGTAATAGTAATTCCATGCTCAAAATACCCCCTGCATATGTAGGTTGGTGCAGGTAAATGGTATTTCTGATGTTTACCTACTAACATGTACCAGTTAATGTACTAGGTTTATATACACATCTATATAAACCCATACATGTATGTTGATTTTCATAAGCTGTATTGACAGTCACCACCTATGAAGTTACCAACAAGCCTTTAGACTGAGAACTAAGGTAGAAACTTAACTAAAGGAGGCTTCCAACTAGAGGCTAGGTCAGAAGGGAAGCCTTACACATGTACTATAAGTTAAAGTGAGTAGTAAGGTAGGAGCATATCAGATATCTTACAGAAGGGGGCTTTCCCGGAGAGGTCAGAAGGGCCTTGAAGTAGTGGAAGAGAACGTTGACCGCCAGCCAGTTGCCGAAGATGAGGTGATAGGTCAAGGTCACGTAGCTACGGTCACGCATGATGGGGAAGAACACCAGCCAGGCCACACCGATCACGCTCAGGATCAGGGAGACTACCACGAATACAAACACCTGGGCAGGAGAGGAGAATGTTAAGCTTTAAGTAAAAACTGGAAGAGTGCTAAGGGCTTCCATGACCCTCAAGGCCTAGGGAAAAAAATGTTGTGTTTCCTGTCTGACCCTAGAAAAGGAGAATGTTAAGCGAACGAAAAGTGTTTTCACACAATCATAAAAATGATGTACTTGCCCGATAAGTTGGTTTTTGAAAACTTGTCCAACCCTGTACATGGATTGAGTTTTAGACTTAGACTTAAATTTGAGTCAGAAAGCTGATGAAGACCAGGCGAGTAAGTAACAAATTCTGGTGAGTAAAATTCTCGTCATGGATTGACTTATCTCTTGAAGTAGGACATAATATATATATAATTATTGTAATTTACAAAATATAAAAACCCATCAAGAGTTGTGTCGGTGAAGGTTAGACATCCAGGTAATAAGATATGCCAAAAAACAGTTACTCAAGCAATGATATGATCAAGTGATTTTTTTTACTCACCGGGCCGAACGCCTTGACGACTTTTTCCACGAACCACAGCAGAGGTTCCATGAGTGTGTCCCACATGACCCAAGGTGACAGGAAGGCGTTACAGAACAGAGACTGGAAGGTGAGGACCAGGATGTACCTGTACTCCTGCACTTTCCTCTTCACACGCTGATGCCATCTGCAACGAGTGGACAAAAGAAAATGTTATTCTGTATCTGAATAGCAGGTACTAACCACCCTTTGGCGTAACACCCTAGCTTCTGTATCTGTCTGTATAGCCGGTATAACCGCCCTTCAGCGTAACACACCATCTTCTGTATCTGTATAGCCGGTATAACCGCCCTTTGGCGTAACATCCTAGCTTCTGTATCTGTATAGCCGGTATAACTGCCCTTCGGCGTAACACACTAGCTTCTGTATCTGTATAGCAGGTATAACCGCCCTTTGGTGTAACACACTAGCTTCTGTACCTGTATAGCCGGTATAACTGGCCTTTGGTGTAACACGCCAGCTTCTGTATCTGTATAGCCAGTATAACCGCCCTGGTAGAAGTTAGTTGCAGGTGGAGATCATAAATACCTACAAAGCCTCAATATTACCTGTACAAACTATATTTTGTTCTTGGAAATTTTTCTTATATCATATTATACCAACCTTCTAATGAAGGCAGGAAACTTCAGGTATACAGCCATCTTCCCTGTCAGCTGCCTGCAGTTCCAATCACTCCTGCCAGGTGGTGTTCTCAAACAACAGATTGCCCTGTGCTAAATCTGGTGGTGAAGAATGATGAAACATGCACTGATATGATTGAGGGTCAATGTAATATAGTCACCTGCAAATTGCAAAATTGGTCTTAAATAACAGGTAGAGAGAAGAACTCATCTTCATCTTACCCTTATGAAAACTAAATTGAAGAAAACAGACAACCACCTTGCACAGTAGTAGAGCATTTCCTGAACATATGCATAACTACGAAGCCATATCATGAACATTTAAAAATCTATACCTACATTAATACCTACATATACCTAAGGTTAACCGTTAAAGCATATTTTGCATTAAGGTACGGGCACAGACTGAAACTTGTGAAAGTATAAAAAAACCTAATATTAATATAAAATAACATTCAAGATACAAAATTCAGTTTTAGTGTTAAGTGAAACAGTCACTTCATGCAAGGAGTGAGGGCTACAATACTAGGATACATTTAACGTTATGTATTTATTAAATTCTATTTCAATTCATAGCAATTACAACTTGCATTTAATATTGAAGCAGTGGTTGAAAACTTTTCCTGTTCTCTTTCCCCCAGTAACATTTTTCATTCTTCTCACGTAGGCTTGACAATGACGTATAACAACTAGCCATATGATAAATATGGGTATCAAATTAATATTACATGATTGTTGTTGCCCTTTCTGTGCCAATTTGTCGGTCAAATGTCTGCACATTTATACTTAATAGTTGTCAACACATTGCTTTCTTCTTATCCATAAATAGCGGCCGAATCCTTGGCACAATATTGAGTATTTGCTGTGATAGGCTCTTTTACGTAAGGGCTATAAAAATAGTTGTAAAATCTAAGCATAATGCACTACCGGCGTCTGTACTAAACGGTGGTGTTTTCTACTAAATACCTCCATCTTGGAATATTCTGAATAAATAAGCAAAATACTAACTTCTCTTACTGTTGACCAACGTCGTTTCTTACCTATTCATAGTTTATATGAGGTCAAAACGCCGGTATTTTCCGTCCTGTGGCGTTTCATATTTTTCTCGTCGTCATCTTGATGATGATTTGTGAAATGCAATCCCTTTCGGAGCCAACGGGGCTGACTCATTGATTTGAGGGGGCTATCGAAAAATGGTTTTCATTTTGCAACGTATGAGCAGAATAAATCCATAGATAATATATGTGTTAATTTTTTTAATACATAGTTATGATAAGATAACATCTTAGTCTAATTTTTGTACAACAAAAGTACAACAAAAACTTTATTTTTACTACCAATAAACTTTGGTACCCCCTTTTTCTTCATAGAGTAAACTGGTCCAAATCAAAGATGGCGGCGCCCGGGTTTGTTGACACCCGCGTTTTACTTGTTTTTGCAGCCTAACACGGTATTCAGACGACTATTTGAATGGAACATACGTCAGGGACATATAGAAATGTACTGGAGCTTTGGTCTGAAAAAAAATCTCGTCAGGAATAATATTTTTTGAGCTAACAGTGTGGATTTTAAACGTGGACCACTGCGTATGACTTTACGACCGAAACGCCCTTAACCCTTGTGCTTATTCTGGACTAACCCGTGGAGAGGGTTACTAGTATTTGACCTTGATCGCCATGTCGGGCCTGTTAGCACGAACCCTGTTCTACCCGACACTGCTGTATAACGTCGCCATGGAGAAGGTGACGTCACGCAGATGGTACGACAGGATAGACGCCACCGTACTGCTGGGGGCACTGCCCTTCCGGTCAATGACACATACGGTGAGAAATCGTCAAATTATATCTGTTGATGATTATGTTACCAGAGAGAGCCGTTTTCTGTGGGTTTGTGTGTATGTTTGACCGGTCAGAGTAGATACTAGTAGTCAGCACAGGGCGTGGTTTTGACGATTGACAGGCAGAATGACACACTGGTCAAAAGTTCAGACACAGGAAGTGGGATAAGGTCAGGCACGGGAAATGGGGTGAACTTTCAAATGCCAGAATCTGGCCACGACAGGGATGAGATAATAACAAATGGGGAATTCAGGAAGCCAAAAATTGCATGAGCAACCCTCCAACCCTGCACAGTTTTTGTCCTAGTACTCTCTCACAGCACGGCATGTAATGTTTAACATAACACATACGCATGTACAATTTCCTTGGTTGTTCCAATTGCAATGAATTCACAAAAACCCAAAATATGTTTTGTTGCAAGCTGATTCTTGGGTCCTGTTATTTCCATATCTGTGCACAGCTGGTGCAACAAGAAGGTGTGAAGGCTGTGGTGACCATGAACGAAGATTTTGAACTCAAACGCTTTACAAACTCAATGGAGGTAAGACTAAAAGTACTCTTTCAAAAACCTGACTTTGTGTGTTGATAATTGACAATATAATCTTCTATGTAATTTTTGTGGAGGTAAGACTAAAAGTACTCTTTCAAAAACCTGACTTTGTGTGTTGATAATTGACAATATAATCTTCTATGTAATTTTTGTGGAGCCAGTCTTTGTAAAAGATATGAGCAAAATTCAGATTGATGTGTCTGCCAGTTGTATGATAAAGATCCAATCCAATCCTAGGTTTGCTAGTCATGTAAAGTTATGTATTTCCCAAAGACACAACATCTTGCCAGGAATGCCAGGAATTGAACCCATGACCACTTAATCTTGTGTTGAATTTTGTTTGATTTATGTTCAAAACAGTTCAAGACAGGTGCAATTTTTGCTTGTAAAATGTATATTTGTACTTTGTATATTTCGTAGGAGTGGTCACATACAGGTGTTGAGCAGCTCAGGCTCAGTACCATAGACCTGACTGGCGTGCCGACCCATGAGCACTTGAAGCTGGGAGTTCTGTTCTTACTGAGACATCGGGAACAGGGTAACACTGTGTATGTACACTGTAAGGCTGGGAGGAGGAGGAGCGCTACACTGGTGGCATGTTATCTGATGCAGGTTAGTGTGTGTGTTTGTGTGTTTCAATGAGTATGTCCCCCAATGACCAGGTCGGTCAAAGGACTAGGTACTACAATGTAGTAGGTATGTACAATTAGGTATCACTGAGTATGTGTGTTTGTGAATGTGTGCATGTGAATGTGTGTACATGTATGTGTGTTTGTGCGTGCATGTGTGTGTGTGTTTGTGCATGTGTTCATGTTCACAGGGGTTTATTTTCATAGTGTTTTCAATGACCTCTTTACTGTAAGAGCATGACACAGCAAATAGGTGTTTTCTAATTCTATGTCTACTCTACTGCAGAATCTCATTTCTCCTAAAATCACTTTAAAATGTAAGCATTCACAAATGTCATGTACATGTACATGTATTTACAATGTATCTTATGTTCCTGTAACCACAGGTCCATGGCTGGACACCAGAGGAAGCCCATCTTTACATCAAGGAGAAACGCCCACATATAACCCTGGCCAGGGGTCAGAGAGAGGCACTGGACAGATACTATACAACAGAACATATTGATGAAAAGAGATGATGTAGAGAAAATTATAAAAGACTACTACCAAAGTTGCAATTTCTAACACTAGTTTTGGACTAGTGTTGTACATTAAAGTCCAACACAAAATTTGGACTAGTCTTGTTTTGTCGATGAAGGTTAGACATCCAGGTAATACGATACGCCATAATGCAGTTACTCAAGCAAATGGATATGATTTTGAAAACGTCAGACGTTTCAGTATCCACTAGCTTTCGTCAGTGACTGAGAGACCAGAGGGGAAAACAGGTTTATAAGCACAACCTATTGATTGATATGCAAATAAAGTGAAGACAAATTTTTAGAAATTGTTTTCCCCTCTGGTCTCTCAGTCACTGACGAAAGCTAGTGGATACTAGCTGAAACGTCTGATGTTTTCAAAATCATATCCATTTGCTTGAGTAACTGCTTTTTGGCGTATAGTCTTGTTTTGAATTGAAGTTGTAAAGTCTAACACAAGATTTGGACACCAGAAGAATGACAGAAACACTTGTAAGAAATCACCAGTTTTTATTTACACCGTATCAATGAGAACATATTTATTTCTACTATATACAATGTAGTTGTAAACTTGGCTGGTAGTCTTGACACCTTGACCAGGGGGTGTCGTATTTATTATGGAACAGACTGTCTTAGACCCTTGCCAGGGATTTAATTGTACATACTTGTACAACAACCTTTGATGAATGTGACTATGTTCTAGCTGTCTTTGCTCTTCTTATTCAGAGAACATAGGAGTTACCGCTCATAACATACATGTACAATATCTGTATCAATATAGCTGGTATAACTGCCCTTCCGCGTAACACACCAGTTTTGCAGGCACGCGGCGCGGCAGCAGCTAGCTATATCACACCGAACAACCTGGTATGATGCCCACAGTTACACCCAATCTTTGCACATTCAATTGCAGGATGAGTTGTTTAAAGCTTCCTAGTGATGATCACCCACACAATCTTCCGTCCATATGACATCAGTATCTTCCAGTGTATCTCGCGCTGTCGAGAACCCTGTCTACTTCCCCGTCCTCCGCAGGTTTCAGTCTCACATCGATGTTTGCATAATCCTTCTCGCCGGCGGGGGTCTCCCTCTCCTCCCGGTACTGTCTCTGCATCTCCGCGAGGAACTTAACCGTGTCCTCGTCCACGACTTGCACCTCCAGTCTGAACCTCTCGATCTCCGCCTTCCGGAGCCCAAGCCAGATCAGCACCGCGGACAGTGTGTGTGTGTGCGTGTGTTTGTGCGTGCGTGCGTGTGCGTGTGCTCATGTCCATAGCAGTTTTATTTTCATAGTGTTTTCATAATGTACATGTACAATATTGCCATCAGTATGTATGACATCAGTATCGTCCGGTGTATCTCGCGCTGTCGAAAACCCTGTCTATTTCCCCATCCTCCGCAGGCTTCAGCCTCACGTCGATGTTTGCGTAATCCTTCTCACACGCAGGGGTCTCCCTCTCCTCCCGGTACTGCCTCTGCATCTCCGCGAGAAACTTTACCGTGTCCTCGTCCACGACTTCCACCTCCAGCCTGAACCTCTCGATCTCCGCCTCCCTCAGCCCCAGCCGGATCAGCACGGCGGACAGGTACGTCCACCACTTCGCGAAGACCGGCCCGCGCACGTCGCCCCGCGGGAGGTGCGAGTACAGGACGTCCCGGAACTGCCTCAGCCGGATCACGTCGTACTCCGGGGACTTCTCGGTGATGAGGGGGGCGCGGTCCCACCCCGGCCAGCCGGCGTCCCGCGGCCCGCAGAGATGCCGGATGAGGGTGAAGAGCAGGGTGAAGCTGAAGAGATGGGGGTTACAGGGGATCCCTGACAGCGGGTACAGCTGCTCATACTCCTGCTGACCCAGGACTTTCTGATAACCACCTGTATGAGTGGGGGAAACAAAGAAATCTGTCACAAACAAACTGCTGCAGATGGTCACTGTGAATGTGTGTGTGATGAAATTTACAGTTTTTTTAGGTTTGTGGCAACACAAAACTAGACTACTGTAAATCTTGAAAAGTTTGTAGGGGTTTTAGTTTCAGGGTGTCCCAGGACATTCTGGTAACCATCTGTATGTGTGTGGGGGAAATGTCTTATTAGCCTGCGTACCATCCTGGTTAGGTTACATCCGCCCCCACAGTCGCTACCTCCAACAAATTGATAATCACACTACAAATTGATAATCAATAAGTCTTGGTCTGCAGGTATGATGAGAAATGATAGGGGCTCAATTTAATGAGATACTGACCTGTACCGAAGCGCAGGTGCTTGAGCAGAGGGCTGTACAGCTGCAGCACGTGTCTCAGGTGGTGAGTTCTGAACTCGTGTGTGCATGGCAGGCAGGGGTTGTCGTAATCATCACACCTAAGGGCGAGAGGAGTTGAGAAAGAAATTGAATTTTATTTCATTTTTTGTTTTACCTGCTCACTGCTCACCCGGACACCTGTAGACCTGGTCTGTCAGTTGTTTTACCAGTAATTGAATTTCTTTATTTTTGGTATGATGCCTAGGCGTACACACATAAAAACATGAACTATACATACAACAATTTATACAAAGTTGATAAAACTGAAGACAATCGTCTTAATCTCTAATTGCAGATGTAGATCTAGGATCAGGTCTGTTTATTTATCAACCTTGAATACAAATTGCTTGTCGCCTTCTGCTGAATTGGGCTGATTTCCAAGGGAGCCCACGATACAAATGACATAAGATTAATTTGCACAAAGTGTACCGTGTTAATGAACAACAATGATAGTTAAATCATGATAATAACAATAGTGGGAGGACAAGCAAAGCCAAATCTTCTAGACCAATTCATTCAATATTAAAAATATAAATCTTTGTTCACTGGGAAGGTTCGTTTTACACATTGTTTTGTGACATTTTGCCCGTTTTTAGTGGCCCCCTCCCTGGACAAAAACGTGTTAAGACTTGAATACGTATGCATGCAATTAGAGGACGTACCTTGGTAAGTTGTCCAACAAGTAAGAAAGGAGAGTCGGCGTCCCTTTCTTGATCAGAAGCGCCGCCAGGCGGACGGAGTTGGCATAGTGCTCACTGTAGCGACCGCACGCCATATATGGGCAACGATGTTCGAGTCCCGTCCTCTAAACATAAGACATATGAAATACATCACATGAAAACATCTGTCACACATCAGGTTGGTAAACGAATGAATAAACTGCCCTGATGAAGATGACAGACGGTCATCGAAACGTCGGCTCGTGAAAAATAAATGGTTGTGACCAAAGAACTGTGCTATTCATCTGTGACACTCTTCAACCCGCCTGTTCTTTATGGAGGCGTAAGATATTTTGCACAGTTTCTTAATTTGATACCAAGTACTGAAACATTACAACGATATAGTACTATAGCCTCTATAGCATGCCAAAAACTGGGGGTTTGGGGGGTCTTCAGGGTCCTTGGGAGCTTTTCGGTGCTATTTTCTGATTGCATATAGACATAAACAGCCGAAGACCACCAAACCCCCAGTTCTATAAGCCTGCTACGGAGGCTAGCATGTACAATATAGTACTTGTAGTTAGGGCGGATGAGGGTGATATAGTACTAGTAGTTAGCTGCTTGAATCCGGAAATGTAAGGTAATATGAACTAGAAAGGTAACATTTGCAAGCAAATGCAATATGTTTACCTCAGGATGGTCTTGCCTACGATTTAACGTTATACCTTTATTAGGAAAGGAAAGGAAAGGTAGAAGGATAGTTTGCTTATATTACTGACTTTTATGTGCTGTTTATAGAGTAACATCAACGTTATAACTGGGGAATGTTTTTGCCGTTGTAAGGCCAAGTTTAAAATCTACCCGTATGCCACTCAAAGATCATTACCATAGACTAGTCTTGTAGTGCCATGTATAGGAGATACTAAGATATATAAATAGTTACATACCACAGTACCAATGATTCACTCAGCACGCACTCTTACCATGTTTGCAATTAGGCCACAGCATGTAACTTTAATCAATGACATCCTCTGCAGACTGCAAGTAAGTCTTTTTTAACAGCTTTAGTTACAAAGGACTTTGCTGCGCTCATCTCACTACCTTATTACATTTTTGTAAATAGGAAACAGGACGTAGGCTGAAATAATAATGATGATAAGTTTATTATTATTACAAATACATGACAGAAGGCTAATTGTAAATACGTATATCATACAAAATGATATACAATGATATGAAGAACTAATTCCTACAGTACACTTTAGTCTTTATACTACAGTACATAAGATATATATCAAGCCAGTTTTGTTGGGTTTTACTTGTTCTTTTGATCGCCGAGCCAGTGAATTATACCCATGGCCACTTCTATAATAATTGTTCTTTGAAATTTTATATGAAAATCATTGCAATGATGATGAAAATCTAGTTTGTCAGTTGTGTAAAATATTGGAACTACACACTCTATAAAACCATACATACTTAAAAGCTATACATGACTTAACTGTTACGAAGGCCCATAGGTACACTTAGCATTTTTTATTCCACTTTGTATTTTCTATGGGTACTTTGTATTTTCTATGGGTACTTTGTATTTTCTATGGGTACTTTGTATTTTCTATGGGCACTTTGTATTTTCTATGGGTACTTTGTATTTTCTATGGGCACTTTGTATTTTCTATGGGCACTTTGTATTTTCTATGGGCACTTTGTATTTTCTATGGGTACTTTGTATTTTCTATGGGTACTTGTTTTTTTCTGTGTGTACTTCGCGAAGTTTTTTTGGTGGCTGGCGAA
>NW_017803854.1:2137675-2140079 GCF_001625305.1 Branchiostoma belcheri | reverse complement strand
TGTTATCTGTATGCAATGAAAGAATTACAACGCAAGCATAAGAAGACTCGCGTTACAAATTTAGTGAAACCAGGCGTTCACATATTTCTTCATATACATTGAAGCCCAAACACTATTTCTTCTGTCAAATTCCTATGGGCAATTATCCTTATTATGTTTAGAGAGATAACTTCACGGGATATGCATCATCGGGATACGGTAATTTTCGGGATATGCGTCCCGATAAATCCCGCGAGACATCCGCGTGTCCTGCGTAGCGCGGAGCAGAAAAAAATTGGTGCGAGATCTCCAAGTCTACCGCGGGTCCTGTCACCGATGGCGGCGTGCCAAATTGTTTATTTTTACGTCCTGTCGGGCGATCTGGGCAGGGCCAATGGAGCACCCTGACGTCAGTCAACTTTGCCAAAATTTTTATTCACCGATAGCACAGGAGTAGTGTATATTGTGTATAACGCGTTCCTCACGCGGTAATAGGTGAACTGCTACATTTTAACAAAGCTATTGTGCAGCGAAAAACTCACGAAAACTGTAAGAAAATATCAGGAATGAATTTTTAATAACCCCTTTGTCTCCGGTGAGTTTCGGCAAGTTTATAAACCTTCAAATAAAATGGGGCGTACCGGCTGTAGTAGTAGTTGTATTTCATTGTGACATCTTGTACTAAACTGGCTTGTTGAGGTCTACTCATCTTCTCATAAGCAGACTGCGTCAAGTAGTCTCTGTATTACGAAAATTAGGAACGTTTGCACATCAAAATCCCGCGGCAAGCGTCTCACCCCTCACATGCAAACACGTACACATAAAATAAATAAACCCTTGCATCAACAATCAACGATCCGACCACGTCCATTGACGTACGTATTACCCTGAAAGCAAGTACTTCCACGGCCACGCGGCTGGCAAAAAATCTTCCGGTGGAAAAAGCATTCTAGTTCTCGATGTCACTTGTGAAAAACGTTGTTTTGGAATGAATCAGGATGAGAAAAATACAATGCTGCTTGCAGGACTGAGGCGGAAAATCGCTACAATCGCCAGGGCGGCCGGAGTCTTTGGGGCGGAGCATCGAGCCTTTGTTTGAGTTTGAAATCTTACCGCCCAGCCAGTGGGCGGGTCCCCGTCTGTGTGCTGTGATTGGGTGCCGCGCGGTGTGCTTGCTATGCGGCTTACGTGCCGTTTCTATGGCAACGTGGCCCAGTCACAGAAATGTATCAATTCTTGTTCGTCGCTGATCGCAAACACAGCCAAGAGGCGTAAAGAACTTTTTAATTATGCTTCGCCCCCCCCCTCTTTTGTATAATGTTTAATCTCCCTTCCGCAGCTCCGTGCGTCGACCTCCCCTATCTAGGAGAAAAATGAACTTCTGGCGACATGGCACGTGGATGTGTAAGATTTTATATCTGAGATAGCGCGGGTCGGGTGACATCAAAAGCAGTACTTAGCGGGCCGTCCACATGGCAAGGTCAGACAGAAATTTTCGTACCAAGAAGGTTGTATTATTTTGTTATCGTTCTAAACATTACTAAGCCACTAAAATTTTCGATATTAAAAAGAAATATTTAATAACACTAGCGGTTTGTGCTAATGTTATCATCATGCATAATTTGGAAACAAACATGCGCCGCACCGTCTGTCTGTAAAAATCTTAGTCAACATGGTTCCCGAAAAATCCCGGGATATCCCGATAAATCCCGATTTGATGCTTATCCCATTAGCTGTACTGTATTATCCCGAAAAAGATTGAAACTGTCTGACAAAACGTAATGTTATATCCATGTTATATCATGTCATCAGTAATAAATGTAAACAAACGCCCCCCTCCCCGGCCCCGCACCTACATTACAAAGTCGACAATAGTTACAGATGAACACAATTCTGTTTACTTTATTTTCAAAACGGCAGCAAGCCTAAATCTCTATACATACGAGATTCTATCAAGTAAGGAGCTAGTAAATTATGAGCGTTTTTTTTTAATTTGAGCCGGCGGTGACATGCAAAAAATTACACAAAGTCGCCGGCGTTCTGTGGAAATCTGCAGTCGTACTTGTGGATATTGAACCCAAACCCCCAGTGCAATATTCTCTACTCGAGACTGGTATTCATATGGCCGTATTTCTACGAAGGAAAATGAAAACTTACCGCTGGCGCTGACATATTTGGTCCAACGATCTCTTCTCGTGTCATACGAGGGCGGATGCCCATATTTGGAAAGCTCGGGTGTTCTGTGCGTAGCGCTAGGGTCATTGACCGCGGTTATCGAACACGCTGTTCCATTGTTCCATGGTTGTTCGAATATTCCAAACGCGTTCTTTTTGTTCGATTTTTGGCTTAAAATGCAACTTTTTTTTACCCATTTTTTGCCAATAAAATCATTTTCTGACATCTATGTTGGCCAAAATGACCAAGG
>NW_017803854.1:2077196-2137648 GCF_001625305.1 Branchiostoma belcheri | reverse complement strand
TTGCCAATAAAATCATTTTCTGACATCTATGTTGGCCAAAATGACCAAGGTTCAATGTCTAACGTATCAACCTACTAGCATGCTGAATTTCATTTTCCTCCAAGCTCTAATTACGAAAATATGGACGTTTTTTAGGTGTTTGGAACGGAAGAGGAGGAGGAGGAGGAGGAGGAGGAGGAAGAGGAAACAGAGCAAATATAATATGTTTCCTTCGGTAAACATAATAATACAACCAACGTAAGTGTAGGAAAAAACAAGGTCAGCTTGCATTGCTCGCTCAACCGTGTCCAATTTACAAAGCTGGTTAAACCGGTACTCTCATCAGTTTGTAATCATTACGTACAGGTGACCTATATAATACATTGGAAGTCAACACTCATGGAGAGCCTTCCTTTTTAGACATGAGATATCTTACTAGTAATTTTATTCAAGTGGCGACAAAACAATCGATCGATCTTAATGATTTTTCTATGTCCAACGATGCAGCGATGTGCAGTGCGCCTTAAAGAAGAAAATGGATATATGCTTTTGCATCGACTAACTATAGATTGTTACGTGGTTACACCTAATCATTAGAATAGAGGGGCTATCTAATAAACATATTACTAGAGGGGCTATCTAATAAACATATCCTATCCCATTATGTACTGGAAAAAGTCCTCACGGGGCATCACGCCCAAGTGAACGACATTGTGCGGCCAGTGGGGTATAGATTGGTGCTCATAAATAATAACGAATACAGTGTGTAGACGAACAGAAACAAATTTGTGCTAGTGAAGTATATACATGGCCGTGATTTATTTTTTTTTGGATATCGATCAAGAACAGAGGCCATGTAACGTACGGCGACGAACAGAACCTGGTGTACAGTACTGAACAAGAACACGGTCTGAAAGGCATATATACAAAAGTAACGCCCTCCTTTCTCAGCACTGGAACACCAGAGGTAGCTTCAGCTCTGGAATAGAGCTGTTCAGAACTGGAAACCGAGAGATGAAAGGAGTTCAGCACTGGAATTCCAGTCCTGAAAAGTCTCAGCTCTGGAAGTGGAATTACGAATATCCCACACCCTTTTCAGGGCCACTCAAATCACTCCCAAAGGGGCTATATCACGGGGCGTTACTTTTGTATATTTGCGTCTGAAAATCACACCGGTTCCTATCCTTTTGATTTGACTACGAGTAAACGTTTATAAACACACCTGCTGGTGGCGCCACAAGCCGATGTTTCTTTTTACGTTTCATTGACGTTACACAACACAAAGACGTCAGTAGGTTTTCAGGATCTCGAGACCTGTAACTTTGATTTAAGAACGATTGATCAGAAATATTTACCATAAGAGGTTAGGGAACTCACCTTGATATGAAAAGAAGTCCAGAGAGAGGGTGCAGGTATGTCTGTTGTGGCCCGATGTGTGCTGGATAGTATTAGTTTACCGATATTTGCATTACAAAGGTCGGCGTCCCTGGCAACGACCCCGACCTGACCGTTAGCGCCATGTAGCGATAAGTATTAACACTGCAGCAAAAACCACCTGCAGCGAGAGGCTCCATTCCCATCAGGATAAAATTGTCTGGATTGAGCCGAATTGATTCGCTTTGTTCCGGCTTATTATTCTTCTACTTCGACGTTAGAGAATCACTCTGGTAGATACCGAGGTCCTTCTCCTTCCAAAAAGTCCAGTAACAATTTAAGTAACTTGTAAAGACGCCGGTCTTAAGTTGCGTTGCAATTCTTCTTCTTTCTCCAGGAAGATAAAACTTTGAATTTCCTCCGTCACCTCGTCACCGACCCCCTTGTCTTTCAGTCTTTCCATTGCCCATCCCGCATGCACATTTCTTTTGCCTAGGCAATTTGTCTCAATCTCAGAGACGACGTCAGCCACAGTCAATTTTATGTTTCCAAATGCCAAAGCATTACCCATGACCTGTATTACCGGCTTCGATCCGGCTCTTTATACTAGTGGAAAATGCCTGAGCCTCGCTTTTCACCGTCTTCCCGCTTAGTCCGTCACCTGGGGGGGTTGTTTTGTTTGTTTGTTTGTTTGTTTAGAATCTCCATGTCTGAATGTCACACTACTCTTCCTGAATAATCAGATCAGAATTTGGAGCATCGCACACCGGGGCATGCCCCTACTCTTTTTCGAAATGTGTGGTGGGTTCTTTAACATGCGTGGGGCGTGGCTCTCCCCAAACACGGGACCTCCATTTAACGTCCTATCCGAGGGACGTCCCTAACCAAAGCTTCGTACTCATTTCCACCTGAGTAAATTGAGGAGAGTCGTGTAAAGTGCCTTTCCGAAGGGCACAAGATCGTTGACAAGGTAGGATTCGAACCCGTAACCTCTTGCTTCGTGGTACGTGGGAGACCAGAAGACTGAACATGATCATGAAATATACATTAAACAGAAAACATGTAAAGCAAACGGCAAGTTGTTTTCTCGCCAACAAAGTTCAACTTAAGACTCAAGCTCAGCATAAAGTCAGCCAACATTTGATCCTCGTGGTTCAATAAACAGACAATCAACTGTCACACAACCAGTGGTATACAATAAAAATGTGCGATAAAGGTCTTACCTCTATCTTGTTGACTTATCTGAGAGCACAAAAAGGCACAAACAGCGATACAATAAACTCTGTGATGTCGGAAAACACAGCAGACAATCAACTTCCCACACAACCAATGGGATACAAGTAGGGAGAAGACTTAAATGTGTTTTCAACGGTACATGCCATACCTGTCTTACTACCGAGAGCTGCACTCAAGCAACGGTTGTCCTCACGACTTTCTAGCAATATATTGCCTGACAGGGAAATCTGGATGCATTTCAGAGGTAAGCCGTGCTTATTGTACAATCATCAGCTTCAAGGAATTTGTCAAGAATATTGTATTTATTTTACGGTAACCTTTATTTTTTAAATCCTACTTCACAGTAGGTTTGCTTTCATTTGGGCATCATCACCACCTAGGCTTTCGAAGTTGTTTTTACAGCTTCCTTCTGTACCCTTTTCAGTTTATCTTTGTCTTTAATTGTATATGGATCCCATATTGTCACAGTACATATATATGGGGTCGTCATTAGCCTGGGTACCATCCCCAGTAGTATATTCGCAAACTCTATAACAGTTACAGAGTTTGCGAATATACTACTGGAGATGGTACCCAGGCTAGGGTCGTCATCATAACCACATCTCTCTCTTAATTTGTATTTGTGCAGCGAGTCACAACAGCATGGATAAAAACCGGACAGCTGTGCTGATACTCCTCCTGGTCCTCCTGAAGGTGTTTGGACCAACCGAAGCTTCCTGTAGCTGCAAAGATCAGACGAACTGCGACTGCAGGCTGCAGGGTGGGAACCAACGCTTAACCAGACACTTACTAACTAATCTTATTTACCCTATGGAGTTTGGAGGTTTGAAATATCTCTATTTTAAGAAAGGTGACATTAATGATATTGAGGCTGGAATGTTTAGTTCAATGTGGCAACTAAATTCATTGAGGCTGATAGACAACAAACTAACTTATCTCAGATCAGACATGTTTACGGGGTTAGGAAATTTGCAGTATCTTTATCTGTACAATAATGATATTAATGAGATTCAGGCTGGGACTTTCGATCCAACTCCAAAACTGTATCGACTGCAGCTCTTCTGTAATGCCATCAGTGACATTCAGCCCGGAACATTTAATCCATTATCACAACTACAAATGTTGATCCTACACAGTAACAAGCTAACAAGGCTCACATCTGGCATGTTTACAGGGATGGGAAACTTAGATGAGCTTCAACTACACAAAAATAACATCAATGAAATTCAGGCAGGAGCATTCACAGACCTCTCAAGTCTCACTATTCTCACTTTGCAAAACAACACCATCAAAACGTTTTCCATGCATATGTATAAAATGCTATCAGGATTTAAGCATGTCAATATTTCGGACAACCCCTGGCAGTGTGACTGTAGGATGATTCCCTTCAGGCAACAGATGAATTGGAAATTTAAAGACCAGATCACTTGTTCCCAACCTCAGAAATTAAAAGGGCAAAAACTTAAAGATATCAATCCTGCAGATCTGATTTGTTACCATAAACCGAACATTGTGAGGTTTGAAAGAAACAAAGATTATAACACGTCAACACATGGGGAGAGTCTGGTCTGTGAAGCTTCAGGTGTCCCCACACCAGACATCACAGTCGTTCTCCCCTCTGGACTGAATGTAACTGTTGAGTCAGAGTGGGGCGAGACGGTGGTTGTCAACGACACCGTCACCATAAACATTACTGTAGATGCTGCCGGTATATACTTTTGTATAGCAGCAAGTTCCCTTGGTTATACATTTGCCAAACTGTCTGTAGAAGTCCCACTTACAGCGCTAACAACTTCACGATTGCTTACTACCAACCGCACCTCAGGCAAACTAGAAAGCAGCAGTGGTGAGGAATCTGGTCCTAGTTTCTCCCTGACTGTTCTTGTTGGGTCTGTTAGTTCTGCAGCAGTTGGCACTGCCCTTATTACTATCATTCTTCTTCTCATAATTTGGTACCAAAGAAGGAATAAAAACCTTCCTTCGTGTCTAGATGTTGTTATAAGCACCGCATCAACATCTAACCAAGATCAGCCCCAGGTTATCACTCAATCCATGATGAACCCACAGTATGGCACAGAGACAGCGGTCTCACAGAATACATATGAAGATGTCGATAATTTGTCCCCAGTGGGTGAGTCTCAGGCTATCACTCAATCCATGATAAACCCGCAGTATGGCACAGAGGCAGCTGCCTCACAGAATACATATGAAGATGTGGATAATTTGTCACCAACAGACCCAAATCCTAATGGCTGCACAACACCAAAGAACATAGCCACAACTACCCATGATCAGACAGCATTGTGTGAGTCTCAGGTTAACATTAAATCCATGATAAACCCACAGTACGGTACAGGTACAGCTGCCTCACAGAACACATATGAAGATGTGGATAATTTGTCACCAACCGGCCCAACAGACCCAAATCCTAATGACTAGTACTGCACAAAACTAAACATAACAGCTACTGCTAACAACGAACAGGCAGCATTGAGTGAGTCTCAAGTTAACATTAAATCCATGATAAACCCACAGTATGGCACAGGAACAGCTGCCTCACAGAATACATATGAAAATGTGGATAATTTGTCACCAACCGGCCCAACAGACCCAAATCCTAATGACTGCACAAAACTAAACATAACAGCTACTGCTAGCAATGATCAGACAGCATTGTGTGAGTCTCAGGTTAACATTAAATCCATGATAAACCCACAGTATGGCACAGGTACAGCTGCCTCAAAGAACACATATGAAGATGTGGATAATTTGTCACCAACCGGCCCAACAGACCCAAATCCTAATGACTGCACAAAACTAAACATAACAGCTACTGCTAGTAATGAACAGGCAGCATTGAGTGAGTCTCAAGTTAACATTAAATCATTGATAAATCCGCAGTATGGCACAGGAACTACTCTCCAAGCAGAGGTTGTGGGGGAATGATCGTTACCTTTTTATATATGGCCGTTTTTTTGTTGTCCTGATCCCGTCGGTGGCCGTGGACCTTCTGTGGCTAATGGATACTGCCTGGCCAATTTGATACTGTCTTTTTGCCACAGAGAGGGATCTGCTTGGAGAGATTAACAGGAACCACCAAAGAATACAAATGAAGTTCTGTATAATTTGTCCGTAACAGGCCCTAAGGACCCAATAAATTAAATTGTCTTTAACATGCCCCACAGAACCAAATCCTTGTGGCTGCAGAAGATAAAAGAAACACAGCGTTAACGAGCCATGATTCAGCTCAGACAACATTGGGTGCGTCTCAGGTTTATATAATAGCGCGACGTCCTTGATAAATAAACCAACAGTGTGAATCATGGACAGCCGCCTCACAGCATACACACATATACATGTATGATGTCAATATGTACACGTCTCCAGAACACACGTCCGCAGTTTCACGCTAATTTTTTTACAACCACAAAAAACACAATTTCTGTAAGGTCTATCCAAGGTCAGACAGCATCAGATTATTAACAAAGTCAGACAAGGAGTAAATCCTTCAACGGAAACCCATTCTATGACTCAAGGACAACTGTCCCTGATATTTAAGTACCACTGTTTGCTGTAATACACGCGCATTTGGGTCCTTCAGCAAAAAGCAAAGATCTCTACAGCTGATACCTACAGGTGCAGGTCTTGATTTGATTTGATTTGATTTATTGAAATTGCAACAGCGCAATACACGCGGAACAGAGGCAGCTGTTACTGGTGTTGTGTCCCGCACATAGAAACGAATACGTACTGGACAGACAATACTCAGTTTCACTTGAGCGAGTCTAGTGGGGAAAGTCGTGTAAAGTGCCTTTTCTAAGGGCACAAGATCGGTGGCATGTCAGGACTCGAACCCGGGACCTCTTGATTCCGAGTCGCGCACGCTGCCGTTGCGCCACACGACCCCACTATGTCTTAAGACATAGTCAGTGATAAAAACAAGCACATTTTGTCTCCTTCACATAACTGGTATATTTTCTCCAACGTAGCACACCAATTTTGTAGCTGCCTAAGGTTGGACTATAATGTTCGATCAATCAACACAACGAATGAGTTTAGTTTGATTCTTAACGTGCTCGATGTGTGACTGTCCTCAAACACAGGACTTTTACGGCATTAAGTCCCTAATCGAAGCTAGGTGCTCATTTTAAGCTGGATGTAGTGAGGAAATAGGCGTGCGTAAATTTACGTTCCAAAATGACTTGCAGAGCTTGGTAGACATCGGCCTTGAACCGCCTCATAGAAGCATGAAGCTCCAACTCACTGTAAAGATGTCACATATTTTGTACAGACCAGTAGATGAACGTTGCACAGCGATCTTAATTAACACTCATTCTTAATATCATTATACAGTCACCCTAAAGATTCTTAACCATGTTTTCTTCAACTTAAAATCTTATCGAAAACATTTTATTGTGGTCATAATCGACCCTTTTATGCATATTATTATTATGTTTGAATATACTTTATGTAAATATATATCTGCAAATGGTGAAAAACAACTATGTCGGTGCACAAGAGAAGGGAATAATTGTCTTATCTAATATTGATTGTTGACATGCAGCGAAATTTCTAACAATTATGCAGAATGGTCATTGATAAGTCGGGTAAATGCAATATTCTCCACTGAAGTGATGTGCCTACAAAAAGGCACTTAGTCATGGGAAAAGAAATTCAAAGTACACCAGTTTCTATTGTACAGATTGTTGATAACCGTACAGAAGATTGAGCATAATAAAAAGCATGAAGGAATGCCTTATTTGCACCTTTTGGTTGTTACACATTAGTGGAAAATATTCTGATTAATTTCACTATATTGTCATTGCTTTGACAACATAAAAATCCTTAGCAAAAAAACATGGTAGGTTGCTTATTTAAAGCAACAGATATAAGCATTAAGTTCTTGTACTGATGTAAGATTTTTGCTCTAGCATTCTGGCCTTATCAGGATTTCATCATGACTCTGTATTGCTCTTTATGTTGATTAGTCTACACACATCTGGCAACATACAGCTCAGTTTTTTCTTAAACTCTCTGAATTTTGGAATTGCTACCATGACTGCTGTACATATAATTGAAAATTGTCAGCAGTATTAATTCATGCAAGTTGGCAATATCAGTAGTATGTTTTCGTATGGTTGTTCAAGGTATATAATCAGTAAGTATTTACAGTGAAGGATCATGAATTATACATTACTTTCTACTAATATTTAGATCGTCACCGTAAGGATACCTTAAAGGAAGTCAGTTTTTTTTTACATAGATTGAATTTGCTACAATGACTGCTGAACATACTATTAAAATTGTCTCAAGTATTAATTCATGTATGCTAGCGATATCAGTAGTATGCTTTCCTCCGATTGTTCAAGATGTATAAATAAGTATTCATAGTGAAGGATCATGAATTAGACGTGTTACTTTCTACTAATATTTAGATCGTCACCGTAAGGATACTTTAAAGGAAGTCAGTTTTTTTGTAGCCTTGCATAGATTGAATTTGCTACAATGACTGCTGAGCATACTATGAAAATTGTCTCAAGTATTAATTCATGCATGTTAGCGATATCAGTAGTATGCTTTCCTCCGATTGTTCAAGATGTATAATTAAGTATTTACAGTGAAGATTCGTGAATTCTACATGTAACTTTCTACTAATATTTACATCGTGATCGAAAAGATACCCTAAATGAAGTCAGTTCTTTTTCCGTAGACTTGTATATCTTGATTTAAATCTTGATTTAAACTTTTTGCACTGCAGTATTGATTGGCCTGTGCTGCAACTACGATTTAAATGAAGTACATTGATACTCTTGAACACAGAAATACTTTTGGTGAGGTGAAAAGTCCTTGGTATTCATGCAGTGAACGTGTCGATGGAATTTTTAAAAACTTATTGTATCCATTTCAGCACATGTAAAGCCTTATTGAACACAATAAAACTACTAAAAATCACAGGCTGTGTGTCATAGTGGCCGCTTTCTACATAAGTAGTTTGAAAGTAATGCCATAAACCACTTGAATATAAATTCAAAATGATATTACACAACTAGAGGTGTCATTATGGTTCGTAAACCTTTATTCATTAGTGCAAACCAATTCAGGTTATAGGAGCTAATTATATTGAACCATGATGCTGTATCGAATTAGACCTATACCTAGCAGCAATCATTAATGTTTTTAAGCTTTTATTAAGCTTCCAAATTTTATCTATGACGTTCAATTAACAGATCAGACCATCAACTTTAACACATTCAACCGCCTACTATAGGGCTAAGACTTTAGAATGTTTTTTCACATTCATCAAGGCAAATATAGGTACATCTACTCGTACATTTTGCTGTTCCATCATAGAATACAAAATTTTAAACTTTATCATACATACATACATACATTCATTCATTTGAAGTCAACGATATTCTTTTGGGAAAGGACATTATACTACAAGTAAATGTCCTTGGTTTGGGTAAATGAAGGACGGTACCAGCCTTTTTTTTTCTGCGGAAATCCCCGGAGAAGAAAGCCGCAATAGCAACTGGCTGGAAATTCAAATGTAACGTTAATCTTCAAATAGAAGATGCCTGTGAAGTCAGACGAATGAACTTTACATTTAACAGAAAACATCTAACGAAAGGACACTCGGCTTTATACTTGCAGTCTCTTTTCTCCTACAAAAAGTGCATGTTAAGAGTTAAGCTCAGTATTTTAATGCCGTTGACTGACTTAAAAGTAAGCAGCATTTCATGTATGGGGTTCAATAAACACGGCAGACAATCAACTTACACAAGCTCATTGAAGACGGCTGCAAGAGCAACAACTTTGAAAATAGCAACTGGTTGAAAATTCAAATGTAACACTAATCTTCAAATAGATGATGCTTGTGAAGCAAGGCGACTGAAATTTACATTTAACAGAAAATGTGAAGAAAGTGTAAAGAAAGGACAATAGGCTTCATACTTTATACATCTCTTTTCTCTTCAAAAAAGTGTATGTTAAGAGTGAAGCTCGGTATTAAGTCAACAGCATTTCATGTATGAGGTTCAATAAACACAGCAGACAATCAGCTGTTACCCAAACTCATTGAAGAAGGCTACAAGAGCAACAAGGAAAATCGTAGATTTCAAACCTCCGGGTTTTTTTTGTATTCTATTGGTTTAGGTTATTTGTTTGTGTGTAGTATGAAAGTTATGTGCGTAATATGTTTGTATGTGTTTGATGGCTACTGACGGTTGGTTCGGTATGGACTGTTGATTAACGTGTCTGACAGCCTGCACCGTCACCCGCGCCATTACCCCCGCCGTCATTGCTGCGCCGTCACCCAAATTTTTTATCGGAACCAGACACCCCTCTGTTTGACCCCTTTTAAATGCTAAGACCCAAAACTGCAACCTCCCCATTCCTTAACAACATGGTAGATTCCATTTTCAGCATGGCGGGGGTGTCCGGAGCACTTAAAACATTTTATTTCGACGCCCATAAACACATATGCAATTAAACAAAAACGTTCTACATCATCTGCAGCCCAATAGCAATACGTATACCGAACAACAGACCAATCCGTCCAGCCGATCGCGAGAAACAGCTGCTGACAGAAATGTTTCGAACCATAGTAAAACCTCCTCGCGGAAGGATATCTCCTTCCCCGGAGGTAACAACTTGGAAATCCAATATAAATGTAATCTTCAAACAGATGCGTGGGAGGCCAGAAGACTGAAACATATACAAGGCTAAAGTTTATTCTTGCAAGTTGTTTTCTTACTAACAAAGGTGTGTGTTCAGACTCAAGCTCAGCATAAAGTCAGTCAACAGCCTTTGATCGTCGTGGTTCAATAAAGAGAACAGACAATCAACTTCAACCAATGGCTTACAATACGTATAAAACTTAATCTTTTAAAAGGGCTTACCAGTGAGAGCACAAAAAGGTACAAAACGCATTCAATAAACTCTGTCATGTCGAAAAAACGGCAGACAATCAACTGCCCACACAACCAATAGGATACAAGCAGAGAGAAGACTTAAATGTGTTTTTTACAAACCGTACTTGTCTAGCTACCGAGATCTGCACAGAACAACTGCTGCCCTCACGACTTTCTGGCAATAAGAGAAATTCTGTCTCGCTTGATAGGAAAATCTGGATAAGGTTCAGAGGTAAGCCGTGCTTATCAACCATCAGCGTCAAAAACTATCGGAGTTATGAAGGATATTGTACAACTTTCATATTTTTCATTGGAACTGCAAGGATGGAAACATATTTTGTACTGATGACTCATCTTTGAGACTCGTCATTGTGTGTTTTGAAGAATTTATATTATGTTATTTTGAAGAATTTATGTTATGCTGGTGACTCATCTTTGAGACTCATCTTTGAGACTCATCATTGTGTGTTTTGAAGAATTTATGTTATACGGCCTTTAGAATGCAGCTTACCTCTGTTGTGCCTCAGACTCACTAACCACGGAGCTACTTGACATAATGATTTTTGACTTGTAACGTTGTATACTAGTAGTTGGAACGAGAACCTGCTGTGAAAACA
This sequence comes from Branchiostoma belcheri, assembly GCF_001625305.1. Taxonomy (NCBI): domain Eukaryota; kingdom Metazoa; phylum Chordata; class Leptocardii; order Amphioxiformes; family Branchiostomatidae; genus Branchiostoma; species Branchiostoma belcheri. The sequence goes on along the minus strand of NW_017803854.1, from coordinate 2,126,529 downwards.
AATTGAAATTAGCCACCGTGTATAACTCACATTTTAATATTTCATGTATGTGTTGCATGAATTTGTCCTAAAATACGCTCGGTCCGTTGTTTTCGACAAAAAGCTTAATTACCTGATTTTAATTGTCCTTTAACGTAACTTAAACCTGGATTTTGTTTTATATTCTGGAAAAATCTTGGAATCGAACTTTCTGTCTGGAAGTTTTAGTTTCTAATTCAGACTATCTGTACGGGCAGTATATGGGTAATTATGTGGTAAATTATCCATTCCTCAAACTCACGTAATTAAGAATTGCAGCCACATTCCAAACATCCTTATAACACAGTTGTTGCCTTCAATGACTGTTTTTGTGAATATTTTTGCTAGCATTAGATACACCATCTTACGCCGCACGGATAGGGTGAGGTCACGGCCAGTATCGTCGTTACATATTATTACGTTCCCGAAAAGATGTCAGCATAGATGTAAAAGCCAGAAAACGGTTTATCATAATTCTGTAACAGTTGTGTTTTTTTTCTAACGCAAGGATTAATAGGAACCCCTGTACCTGTATTGCTGGTAAAGCCGCCTGTCGACGTATTGCATACTAGTATACACCAGGTTTATGCACATGGTTTTGTACATCATGCACAGTCTGCATTTTTCTTCTTCTTCAAATAACATTCACTTTAGGTTTTTCTTTCATTTCCCCTAGGTATCACCACTTTTGCAGTTATTTTTACAGAACCTGGCAGCTTGCTTCTGTACCCTTTCTAGTTATATTTGTTTTTAATCAAGGACATTACACAGACTGTGTAATGTCAATGCTTTAATTGCATATGGACCCCATATTGTAATATTGCCAGGGCACATATGGGATAATCTTCATTATATGAATGAATGAATGAATGAATGAATGAATGAATGAATTTTAATTCACGTGCCTTGCGACTTTTGTCGCCAAGTCCATGTGGGCTTATAAGACACCAAAACATAAACATGAACATAAACATAGGTACAGAAATCATAGAAACATAAAGCCAAGTCCGATTCAAAAGGTCAGACTGGAAACATCAAATGAAATTAAAGAACTTAATACAAAGTTGAACATAACATAATCGGTACATATGAGTCAAAAGTGCACAAAGTCAACCCATTTTATTTCTCTCTCAATCTTTTACCTGTGCAGAGAGTCACAACAGCATGGATAAAAACCGAACAGGTGTGCTGATACTCCTCCTGATCCTCCTGAAGGTGCTTGGACCAACCGAGGCGTCCTGTAGCTGCAAAGATCAGACGTACTGCAACTGCCAGCTACAGGGTGGGAACCAACGCTTGACCATGAACGTACTAACTTATAACATTCATACGGGGTTAGGGAGTTTGAAATGCTTATCTCTATATTCCAGTGGCATCACTGATATTCAGGCAGGAATGTTTAGTTCAATGTGGCAACTAAATACATTGACGCTGACTCGCAACAAACTAACTTATCTCAGATCAGACATGTTTACGGGGTTAGGAAATTTGCAGTGGCTTTATCTGTACAATAATGATATTGAGGAAATTCAGGCTGGGACTTTCGATCCAACTACAAAACTATATGGACTACAGCTCTTCTATAATGCCATCAGTGACATTCAGCCCGGAACATTTAAAGCATTATCACAACTAACAATGTTGGTCCTACACAGTAACAAGCTAACAAGGCTCACATCTAACATGTTTACAGGGATGGGAAACTTAGTTGAGCTTCAACTACACAAAAATAACATCAATGAAATTCAGGCAGGAGTATTCACAGACCTCTCAAGTCTCTCTATTCTCACTTTGCAAAACAACAATATGAAAACGTTTTCCGTACATATGTATGACAGGCTGTTACCGCTGTTACCAGTCGGTCGTGTAAACATTGGTAACAACCCCTGGCAGTGTGACTGTAGGATGCTTCCCTCAGGAAACAAATGACTGGGGCTCGTTCATTTGAAGACCAGATCACTTGTTGCCAACCAGAAAAATTGAAAGGGCAAAAACTTAAAGATATCAATCCTGCAGATCTGATTTGTTACAGTAAGCCGAAAATCGTGAGGTTTGAGAGAAACAATGATAATAACACGTCAATTAAGAGTCTGGTCTGTGACGCTTCAGGTGTCCCCACCCCAAACATCACAGTCGTTCTCCCCTCTGGACTGAATGTAACTGTTGAGTCAGAGTGGGGCGAGACGGTGGTTGTCAACGACACCGTCACCATAAACATTACTGTAGATGCTGTCGGTATGTACTTTTGTATAGCAGCAAGTTCCCTTGGCTATACATTTGCCAAACTGTCTGTAGAATTCCCTCTGGACAAGCCTACTACTTTTACACCAGACCCTGCACTAGCAACTTCACCACTCCTTACTGTCAACCGAACCTCAGGCAAACCAGAAATCAGTAGTGACGAGGGGTCTGGTCCTAGTTCCCCAATTCTTGTTGGGTCTGTTAGCTCTGGAGTGGTTGGTGCTTTCCTCGTTGGTACCTTGCTTCTTCTCGTGACTTGGCACAAAAGTAGGATAAAGAATCCGCCAGACCCCAGCACTGTTTCAAACAACACATCCAGCTCTGGACAGTCACACTTTGCTTTGTCTGTTGATGCTCTTAGGGACTTGGTCAGAAACCGAATGTATAACTCAGTCTCGGGGACTGCGGTCTCACAGAATACGTATGAAGATGTGGATAATTTGTCCCCATCAGGCCCTACAGACCCAGAATCTAATAGCTGTACAACACTTAAGAACACAGCAACCGCTAACCATAATCAGACAACATTAGGCGAGTCTCAGGTTATCACTACATCTTTGATAAACCCACAGTATGACACAGGGACAGTCGTTTCACAGAATACGTATGAAGATGTGGATAATTTATCATCAGCAGGTCCTACAGATGCAAACTCTAATGGCTGCGCAGCACCAAACAACACTGTAACAGATATGCAATATCAGACAGGATTGGATGAGACAGTCGTTTCACAGAATACATATGAAAATGTGGATAATTTGTCACCAACAGACCCCAACGACCCAAACTGTAATGGCTGCACAACAACAACAACAACAACAACAACAAGCAACACTCGTGAGGCTCAGGCTGAAGCCTTGACATATGCACGTGATAACCCTAAAACAGCTGTCTTACACCGCACATATCAAGATGTCAATATGACACTAGGTCACGCAGTCCCTAACCCAAATATTTACACAAACAACACAGCTATTGTGACGGATAGTCAGGTTTATACAGCAGTGCACGTGGGCGAGTCTCAGCTTGTCACTAAATCCTCGATAAACCCTCAGTATGACACAAGGGCAGCCGCCCCATAGAATACATATGAAAATGTGGATAATTTGTCCCCAGCAGGTCCTACAGACTTAAAATCTAACGGCTTCACAACACCAAACGACACTGTAACAGATCAGATGTGGAATATCAGACAGCATTGGGTGAGGCTCAGGCTGAAGCCTTCATATATCCACATTATAGCTCCGAAACAGCTGCCTTACAGCACACATAGTGGGGTCTTGTTGCGCAGCGGTAGCGTGTTCGACCTTGAACCGAGAGGTTCCGGGTTCGATTCCTAGCCATGTCACCGATCTTGTACCCTTGGGAAAGGCACTTTACACAACTCCACTCAGGTGAAAATGAGTACCTAGCTTCGGCTAGGGACGTCCCTCGGATAGGACGTTAAATGGAGGTCCCGTGTTTGGTTTGGGAAGGGCCACACCTCACGCACGTTAAAGGACCCACCACACCTTTCGAAAAAGAGTAGGAGCATGCCCCAGTGTGCGATGGTCCAAATACTTATCTGATTATTTACTACGGACTCCGAAAATAGTAGTGTAAAATTAAAACTAATGGAGATCCCAAACAAACATACAAACAAACAAACAAAACAAAACATATGAAGATGCCAATATGACACCAAGAAACCCTGCAGTCCGAGAAGTTTATTGGGCCTGAGTGATATATTCAATATAACATTTAAAAAGGTATATTATTCGTATAATCTACATAATTCCGGTGTGATGATTACGATCTATTTGTTCTTTTGCCTTGCAAAAAAAACTTCCCAGTCCTGTACTATTCTGGGTTACAGGAAACGTAGGACACTGCATACAAGAAAGTCTCGTACTAGAGTATTTTCGAATCAGAAAGGCTTATCGGTGTTGATACATTAGAGTGCTGTCAAGTTTTTTGGTCCATTGCTGTTCACATGGACATGCTTTTATTTCAATGGTGGACAAAGGATATAGACAAATTAACCTTGTATATATTGTTGGCATGCAGCACACTCTAATATACCGAGTACTTACTTTAGCAACAGATGATAAGTTACAGTATTTGATTCGTTATGCTATTTACCCATGATATTATGTTAAAAGGTTCTACACGAGAACGGAATTTAACATTGAGGAATTGTAGACTTAAGAATTCAACTTTCATAAATACGCATGTACATTATACATACACTGAGGGTGAATTTTGAACAAATGGCAACTCGAAGTTACCATTTTGACATACCATGCTTACCAAAAATAAGGTGTTGTAAACTGTATTTAAATTCGAAATTTTAACAAACAACTGGTAAAAAACAACTAATGTCGGTGCGAAAGAAAAGGGAAAAAGCTATCTGTATGCAATATGGAATGTTGACACGCAGCGCAATTTCTAACAGTTATACAGAATGGTCTAATGGTTATACGGTATTATCTTGAGGTTTAACATTTTGTACTGTAGTACTGATTAACCTGGTACTGCAACTACAAATTGAACGCAGTACATTAAAGATTTTTGAGTTTCCTTTATATTAAGACATAGAAATACGTTTGGTGAGGTGAAAAAGCCTTGGTATTCATGAAGTTGACAGTGAACCTGGCCTTGGAAATTCTAATCAGGTTGAATTTATTTCAGCACATTTGTAATGCTTTATTGAACACAATAAAACTAATAAAAATCACAGGCTGTGTGACGTAGTGGCCACCTTCTACATAATTAGTTTGAAAGTAATGCCATAAACCACTTGAATATAAATTCAAAATGATATTGCACAACTAGAGGTGTCATTATGGTTCGTAAACCTTTATTCATTAGTGCAAACCAATTCAGGTTATGGGAGCTAATTATGCACCATGATGCTGTATTATACCTAGCAGAAATCATTATTGTTTTTAAGCATTTACTAATCTTCCAAATTTGTGTTATTTCGGATACAACCACACACATTTTATCTAGGACGTTCAATTAACAGATCAGACCATCAACTTCAACACATTCAACGGCCTACGATAGGGATAAGACTTCAGAATGTTTTTTCACATGCAAGGCAAATATAGGTACATCTACGCATACATTTTGCTGTTCCATCATAGAATACAAAATTTTTAATTTTATTGTACATTCATTCATTCATTTGAAGTCAGCGATATTCGTTTGGGAAAGGACATTATACTACAAGTAAATGTCCTTGGTTTGGGTAAATGAAGGACGGTACCAGCCTTTTTTTCTGCGGAAATCCCCGGAGAAGAAAGCCTCAATAGCAACTGGTTGGAAATTCAAATGTAACACTAATCTTCAAATAGAAGATGCCTGTGAAGTCAGAATGAACTTTACATTTAACAGAAAACATCTAAAGAAAGGACACTAGGCTTTATACTTGCAGTCTCTTTTCTCCTACAAAAAGTGCATGTTAAGAGTTAAGCTCAGTATCTTAATGCTGTTGACTGACTTAAAAGTAAGTCAACAGCATTTCATGTATGGGGTTCAATAAACACAGCAGACAATCAACTTACACAAGCTCATGGAAGAAGGCTGTAAGAGCAACAACTTTGAAAATAGCAACTGGTTGGAAATTCAAAAGTAAAACTAATCTTCAAATAGATGATGCTTGTGAAGCAAGACGACTGAAATTTACATTTAACAGAAAATGTGAAGAAAGTGTAAAGAAAGGACAGTAGGCTTTATACTTTTACTCTTTTATCTCTTTTCTCTTCAAAAAAAGTGTGTATTAAGATTTAAGCTCAGTATTAAGCAGTCAACAGCATTTCATGTATGAGGTTCAATAAACACAGTAGACAATAAACTGTTACACAAGATCATTGAAGAAGGCTGTAATAAAAAAGCAACAACTTTGAAATTCAATGTAAATGTAATCTTCAAACAGATGGTGCGTGGAAGGCCAGAAGACGTAAAATGTACTTTTAACAGAAAAACTTGTTAAGAAAAGGAATTTAATTTCGCAAGATGTTCAAGAAACACAGCAGACAATATACTGTTACAAAACCAATGGCATACTATAGGGATAAAACCTGTTTTTCTGTAAGTTTGTTTAATACTGCGATAAATGGCTTACCAGTAAGAGTACAAAAAGGTACAAAACCAATACAAAACTATTTGATGTCGGAAAGCACAGCAGACAATCAACTGCCCACACAACCAATAGGATACAAGTAGGGAGAAGACTTAAATGTGATTTTTTTTACAAACCGTACTTATCTAGCTACCGAGAGCTGCACAGATCAACTGCTGACTTTCTGGCAATACAAGAAATTCTGTTTCGCTTGACAGCAAAATCTGGATAAAATTCAGAGGTAAGCCGTGCTTATCAATTTTAATTTTACGGATTTTAATTTGCTCTTAACGTAACTTAAACCTGGATTTTGTTTTATATTCTGGAAGACTCTTGGAATCGAACTTTCTGTCTGGAAGTTTTAGTTTCTAATTCAGACTATCTGTACGGGCAGTATATGGGTGATTATGTGGTAAATTATCCATTCTTCAAACTCACGTAATTAAGAATTGCAGCCAAATTCCAAACATCCTTATAACACAGTTGTTGCCTTCAATGACTGTTTTTGTGAATATTTTTGCTAGCATTAGATACACCATCTTACGCCGCACGGATAGGGTGAGGTCACGGCCAGTATCGTCGTTACATATTTTTACGTTCCCGAAAAGATGTCAGCATAGATGTAAAAGCCAGAAAACGGTTTATCATAATTCTGTAACAGTTGTGTTTTTTTTCTAACGCAAGGATTCACAGGAACCCCTGTACCTGTATAGCTGGTATAACCGCCTGTCGACGTATTGCATGCTAGTATATACCAGGTTTATGCACATGGTTTTGTACATCATGCAGAGTCTTCATTTTTCTTCTTCTTCAAATAACATCCACTTTAGGTTTTTCTTTCATTTCCTCTAGATATCACCACTTTTGCAGTTGTTTTTACAGAACCTGGCAGCTTGCTTCTGTACCCTTTCTAGTTATATTTGTCTTTAATCAGGGACATTACACAGACTGTGTAATGTCAATGCTTTAATTGCATATGGACCCCATACTATAATATTTCCAGGGCACATATGAGATTATCTTCATCATATTTCTCTCTCAATCTTGTACCATTGCAGAGAGTCACAACAGCACAACAGCATGGATAAAAATCGAATAGGTATGCTGATACTCCTCCTGGTCCTCCTGAAGGTGCTTGGGCCAACCGAAGCTTCCTGTACCTGCAAAGATCAGACTAGCTGCAACTGCCAGCTGCAGGGTGGGAACCAACGCTTGACCATGAACGTACTAACTTATAACATTCATAGGGGGCAAGGGAGTTTGAAATCCTTATGTCTATCTGCCAGTGGCATCACTGATATTCAGGCAGGAACGTTTAGTTCAATGTGGCAACTAAGTTTATTGTATCTGAATTTCAACAAACTAACAAATCTCAGATCAGGCATGTTTACGGGGCTGGGAAATTTGAAAATTCTCCAACTGGCCGAGAATGACATTAGTGAGATTCAAGCTGGGACTTTCAACCCAACTACAAAACTGGAAGAACTAAATCTAGTAATGAATGCCATCAGAGACATTCAATCTGGAACATTTAAAGCATTATCACAACTACAAATGTTGGTCCTACACAGTAACAAGCTAACAAGGCTCACATCTAACATGTTTACAGGGATGGGAAACTTAGTTGAGCTTCAACTACACAAAAATAACATCAATGAAATTCAGGCAGGAGTATTCACAGACCTCTCAAGTCTCTCTATTCTCACTTTGCAAAACAACAATATGAAAACGTTTTCCGTACATATGTATGACAGGCTGTTACCGCTGTTACCAGTCGGTCGTGTAAACATTGGTAACAACCCCTGGCAGTGTGACTGTAGGATGCTTCCCCTCAGGAAACAAATGACAGGCGCTCGTTCATTTGAAGAACAGATCACTTGTTGCCAACCAGAAAAATTGAAAGGGCAAAAACTTAAAGATATCAATCCTGCAGATCTGATTTGTTACAGTAAGCCGAAAATTGTCAGGTTTGAGAGAAACAATGATAATAACACGTCAATTAAGAGTCTGGTCTGTGAAGCTTCAGGTGTCCCCACCCCAAACATCACAGTCGTTCTCCCCTCTGGACTGAATGTAACTGTTGAGTCAGAGTGGGGCGAGACGGTGGTTGTCAACGACACCGTCACCATAAACATTACTGTAGATGCTGCCGGTATGTACTTTTGTATAGCAGCAAGTTCCCTTGGCTATACATTTGCTAAACTGTCTGTAGAATTCCCTCTGGACAAGCCTACTACTTTTACACCAGACCCTGCACTAGCAACTTCACCACTCCTTACTGTCAACCGAACCTCAGGCAAACCAGAAATCAGTAGTGACGAGGGGTCTGGTCCTAGTTCCCCAATTCTTGTTGGGTCTGTTAGCTCTGGAGTGGTTGGTGCTGTCCTCGTTGGTATCTTGCTTCTTCTCGTGACTTGGCACAAAAGGAGAATAAAGAATCCGCCAGACCCCAGCACTGTTTCAAACAACACATCCAGCTCTGGACAGTCACACTTTGCTTTGTCTGTTGATGCTCTTAGGGACTTGGTCAGAAACCGAATGTATAACTCAGTCTCGGGGACTGCGGTCTCACAGAATACGTATGAGAATGTGGATAATTTGTCCCCATCAGGCCCTACAGACCCAGAATCTAATAGCTGTACAACACTTAAGAACACAGCAACCGCTAACCATAATCAGACAACATTAGGTGAGTCTCAGGTTATCACTACATCTTTGATAAACCCACAGTATGACACAGGGACTGTCGTTTCACAGAATACGTATGAAAATGTGGATAATTTATCATCAGCAGGTCCTACAGATGCAAACTCTAATGGCTGCGCAGCACCAAACAACACTGTAACAGATATGCAATATCAGACAGGATTGGATGAGACAGTCGTTTCACAGAATACATATGAAAATGTGGATAATTTATCATCAGCAGACCCCAACGACCCAAACTGTGAAGGCTGCACAACAACAAGCAACACTCGTGAGGCTCAGGCTGAAGCCTTGACATATGCACGTGATAACCCTAAAACAGCTGTCTTACACCGCACATATCAAGATGTCAATATGACACTAGGTCACGCAGTCCCTAACCCAAATATTTACACAAACAACACAGCTATTGTGACGGATAGTCAAGTTTATACTGCAGTGGGCGAGTCTCAGCTTGTCACTAAATCCTCGATAAACCCTCAGTATGACACAAGGGCAGCTGCCCCATAGAATACATGTGAAAATGTGGATAATCTGTCCCCAGCAGGTCCTACAGACTTAAAATCTAACGGCTTCACAACACCAAACGACACTGTAACAGATCAGATGTGGAATATCAGACAGCACTGGGTGAGGCTCAGGCTGAAGCCTTCATACATATCCACAGTATAGCTCCGCAACACTTACAGCACACATGGTGGGGTCTTGTTGCGTAACGGTAGCGTGTTCGGCCTTGAACCGAGAGGTTCCGGGTTCGAATCCTACCCATGTCACCGATCTTGTGCCCTTGGGAAAGGCACTTTACACAACCTTCCTCACTCCACTCAGGTGAAAATGAGTACCTAGCTTCGGCTAGGGACGGCCCTCGGATAGGACGTTAAATGGAGGTCCCGTGTTTGGGGAGGGCCACACCCTACGCACGTTAAAGAACCCACCACACCTTTCGAAAAAGAGTAGGAGCATGCCCCGGTGTGCGATGGTCCAAATACTTATCTGATTATTTACTACGGACTCCAAAAATAGTAGTGTAAAATTAAAACTAATGGAGATCCCAAACAAACATACAAACAAACAAACAAACAAACAAACAAAACAACACATATGAAGATGTCAATATGACACCTGCAGACCCTGCAATCCCAGAAGTTTATTGGGCCTGAGTGATATATTCAATATAACATATAAAAATGCATATAATTCGTACAATCTACATAATTCCGGTGTGATGATCACGATCTATTTGTTCTTTTGCCTTGCAAAAAAACTTCCCAGTCCTGTACTATTCTGGGTTACAGGAAACGTAGGACACTGCATACAAGAAGTACTAGAGTATTTTCGATCAGAAAGGCTTATCGGTGTTGATACATTAGAGTGCTGTCAAGTTTTTGGTCAATTGCTGTTCACATGGACATGCTTTTATTTCAATGGTGGACAAAGGATATAGACAAATTAACCTTGTATATTTTGTTGGCATGCAGCACACTCTAATATACCGAGTACTTACTTTAGCAACAGATGATAAGTTACAGTATTTGATTCGTTATGTTATTTGCCCATGATATTATGTTAAAAGGTTCTACACGAGAACAGAATTTAACTTTGAGGAATTGTAGACTTAAGAATTCAACTTTCATAAATACGCATGTACATTATACATACACTGAGCGTGGATTTTGTACAAATGACAAATCGAAGTTACCATTTTGACATATCATGCTTACCAAATTTATAGGTGTTGTAAGTAAACAGTATCTGAATTCGAAACTGGTGAAAAATGCCGGAGCGAAAAGGGAAAAGCTATCTTTATGCAATATGGAATGTTGACATGCAGCGCAATTCTAACAGTTATACAGAATGGTCATTGACAATTTTGGTGATACAATTCAGGACTGACGTGATGTGCATACAAAAAGGCACTTTAGTCATGGGAAAAGAAATTCAAAGTACAGCATTTTCTATTGTACAGATTGTTGATAACCGTACAGAAGACTGAGCATGATAAAAAGCACGAAAGAATGGCTTATTTTCACCTTTTGGTTAATGTTTTGTTACTTAGGAAGATAATGTTACACACTAGTGGAAAATATTCTGATTAATTTCTCTATGTTATCATTGCTTTGACACCATAAAATCCTTAGTAACAAACCATGTAATGTTGCTTATCTTAAGCAACAGATGGCATGTTATAGCCTTTGACATGTAATGTTGATTATCCAGGATGTTATGTTCATATCGACCTAGGAGACAAAAGAATTTGTTTTGAATGAATTGAAATGTGCATTGACATTATCATGTAGCTTTAAAAGGCGGGAGATGCATTTCCTTACTTTGCACAATTGTAAATCAAGCTCACCATCATTTCGACTTATTGATATTTTCTGAAAACATAACCTTGTTGTAAATACACTGTACTTAGTGTTTTAACAAAAGAGCACAAGGAACTCTGACTTTGGGCTATCAAGCTTTTGTACGGATAATTGATTTTTGCTCTAGCATGCTGGCCTTATTAGGGTTTTGTATTGTTCTTTACGTTGAATAGTGTACACACATCTGTTGTTTTCACCTTTTGGTTAAGGTATTGTTACTTATGAAGATATTGTTACACGCTAGTGGAAAATATTCTGATTAAGTTCACTATATTGTCATTGCTTTGACAACATAAAAATCCTTAGTATCAAAGCATGGTAGGCTGCTTATCTGAAGCAACAGATGGTAAGTTTTAAACTTTAAGTACGATTTGTGCTCTAGCATTCTGGCTTCATTAGGATTTTATCATTGAAAAGTGTACACATATCTGGTAACATATAGCTCAGATTTTCATGATCTCTAAACACTGGAATTTGCTACCATGGCTGCTGAACATACTATAAAAATTGTCTCAAGTATTAATTCATACATTTTAGCGACATCAGTAGTATGCTTTCCTCCGATTGTTCAAGATGTATAATTAAGTATTTACAGTGAAGATTCATGAATTCTACATGTAACTTTCTACTAATATTTGCATCGTGACCGAAAAGATACCCTAAATGAAGTCAGTTCTTTTTCTGTAGACTTGTATATCTTGATTCAAACTTTTTGTACTGCAGTACTGATTGGCCTGGCTCTGCAACTATAATTTGAATGCAGTACATTAATGCTTTTGAAGTTTACTTTATATTAAGATACAGAAATACTTTTGGCCATGTGAAAAGACCTTGGTATTCATGAAGTTGACAGTGAACCTGGCCTTGGAAATTCTAAACAGGTTGAATTTATTTCAGCACATTTGTAATTCTTTATTGAACACAATAAAACTACTAAAAATCACAGGCTGTGTGTCATAGTGGCCACCTTCTACATAATTAGTTTGAAAGTAATGATATAAACAACTTGAATATACATTCAAAATGATATTACACAACTAGAGGTGTCATTATGGTTCATAAACCTTTATTCATTAGTGCAAACCAATTCAGGTTATGGGAGCTAATTATATTGCGCCATGATGCTTTATTGAATTAGACCTATACCTAGCAGCAATCTTAATCATTAATGTTTTTAAGCTTTTACTAAGCTTCCAAATTTTATCTATGACGTTCAATTAACAGATCAGACCATCAACTTCAACACATTCAACGGCCTACGATAGGGATAAGACTTCAGAATGTTTTTTTTCACATGCAAGGCAAATATAGGTACATCTACTCGTACATTTTGCTGTTCCATCATAGAATACAAAATTTTTAATTTTATCGTACATTCATTCATTCATTTGAAGTCAGCGATATTCGTTTGGGAAAGGACATTATACTACAAGTAAATGTCCTTGGTTTGGGGAAATGAAGGACGGTACCAGCCTTTTTTTTCTGCGGAAATCCCCGGAGAAGAAAGCCTCAATAGCAACTGGTTGAAAATTCAAATGTTACGCTAATCTTCAAAGAGATGATGCCTGTGAAATCAGGCGACTGAAATTTACATTTAACAGAAAACATCTAAAGAAAGGACACTCGGCTTTATACTTGCAGTCTCTTTTCTCCAACAAAAAGTGCATGTTAAGAGTTAAGCTCAGTATTTTAATGCTGTTGACTGACTTGAAAGTAAGTCAACAGCATTTCATGTATGGGGTTCAATAAACTCGGCAGACAATCAACTTACACAAGCTCATTGAAGACGGCTGCAAGAGCAACAACTTTGAGAATAGCAACTGGTTGGAAATTCAAATGTAACACTAATCTTCAAATAGATGATGCTTGTGAAGCAAGGCGACTGAAATTTACATTTAACAGAAAATGTGAAGAAAGTGTAAAGAAAGGACAGTAGGCTTTATACTTTATACTTTTTTTATCTCTTTTCTCTTCAAAAAAAGTGCGTATTAAGATTTAAGCTCAGTATTAAGCAGTCAACAGCATTTCATGTATGAGGTTCAATAAACACAGCAGACAATCAACTGTTACACAAGCTCATTGAAGAAGGCTACAAGAGAAACAACCTTGAAATTCAATACAGATGTAATCTTCAAACAGATTATGCGTGGGAGGCCAGAAGCCTGAAACATGCATAACATTACCATTAAACAGAGAACATGTAAAGAAAGGTCACTAAGCTTTATACTTGCAGTCTCTTTTCTCTTCAACAACGGTATATGTTAAGAGTTAAGCTCAGTATTGAGTCAATCAACAGCATTTCATCTGTTGCACAAGCTTATTGAAGAAGGCTGCAAGAGGAACAACTTGGAAATTCAATCTAAATGTAAATAGATGCATGTGAGGCCAGAACACCCTACATAAATAGAATAATCTAATAGAAATAGAAAACATGTAAAGGAAAAGGCTCTATTCTTGCAAGTTGTTTTCTTACCAACAAAGGTGTGTGTTAAGACTCAAGCTCAGCATAAAGTCAGTCAACAGCCTTTGATCCTCGTGGTTCAATACAGAGAACAGACAATCAACTTCAACCAATGGCATACAATACGTATAAAACTTAACCTTTTAAAACTTTGTATATGCGATAAAGCTAAAGGGCTTACCAGTGAGAGCACAAAAAGGTACAAAACGAATTCAATAAACTCTGTCATGTCGAAAAACACAGCAGACAATCAACTGCCGACACAACCAATAGGATACAAGCAGGGAGAAGACTTAAATGTGTTTTTTACAAACCGTACTTGTCTAACTACCGAGATCTGCACAGAACAACTGCTGCCCTCACGACTTTCTGGCAATAAGAGAAATTCTGTCTCGCTTGACAGGAAAATCTGGATAAGGTTCAGAGGTAAGCCGTGCTTATTATCAGCGTCAAACACTATCGGAGTTATGAAGGATATTGTACAACTTTCATATTTTTAATTGGAACTGCAAGGATGGGAAACATATTTTGTAGTGATGACTCACCTTTGAGACAATTGTGTGTTGTAAAGAAGTTATGTTATACGGTCTTTAGACTTCTGTTTTGCCTCAGAGTCACTAACCACGGAGCTACTTGACATAATGAATTTTGACTTGTATATAGTGTAGTTGGAACGAGAACCTTCTGTCAAAACAAATTGGCCACCGTGTATTACTCACATCTTGATATTTCATATATGTGTTGCATGAATTTGTTTTGAAATACGTTTGGTCGGTTATTTTCGACAAAAAGCTTTTACTCGATTCTAATTTGCCATTAACATAACTTAAACCTGTATTTTGTTTTATATTTTAGAAAATTCTGGGAATATTCTGGCTTCTTGAACTTTCTGTCTGGAACTTTTAGTTTCTAACTCACACTATCTGTACGGGCAGTATATGGGTACATTACGTGATAAATTGTCCATTCTTCAAACTCACGTAATTAAAAATTGCAGCCAAATTCCAAACATCCTTATAACACAGTTGTTGCCTTCAATGACTGTTTTTGTAAATGTTTTTGCTAGCATTAGATACACATGGCTCACGCCGCACGGATAGAGTGAGGGGGTGATTAATTCAAGGTCACCAACAATGATGCCGTATCGTCGTTACATATTATTACGTTCCCGAAAAGATGTCAGCATAGATGTAAAAGCCAGAAAACGGTTATCATAATTCCGTTGTATTTTTTCTAACGCAAGGATTCACAGGAACCCCTGTACCTGTATAGCTGGTATAACCGCCTGTCGACGTATTGCATGCTAGTATACACCAGGTTTATGCACATGGTTTTGTACATCATGCACAGTCTGCATTTTCTTCTTCTTCAAATAACATCCACTTTAGGTTTTTCTTTCATTTCCTCTAGGTATCACCACTTTTGCAGTTGTTTTTACAGAACCTGGCAGCTTGCTTCTGTACCCTTTCTAGTTATATTTGTCTTTAATCAAGGACATTACACAGACTGTTCAATGTCAATGCTTTAATTGCATATGGACCCCATATTGTAATATTGCCAGGGCACATATGGGATAATCTTCATTATATGAATGAATGAATGAATGAATGAATGAATGAATGAATGAATGAATGAATGAATGAATGAATGAATGAATGAATGAATGAATGAATGAATGAATGAATTTGTATTTACGTGCCTTGCAACTTTTGTCGCCCAGCCCATATGGGCTTATAAGGCACCAAAACATAAACATGAACATAAACATAGGTACAGAAATCATATAAACATAAATCCAAGTCCGATTCAAAAGGTCAGACTGGAAACATCAAATGAAATTCAAGAACATTTAAGTTCTTTTAAGTTATTAAAATACAAAGTTGAACATAACATAATCGGTACATATGAGTCAAAAGTGCACAAAGTCAAACAATTATATTTCTCTCTCAATCTTGTACCTGTGCAGAGAGATACAACAGCATGGATAAAAACCGAACAGGTGTGCTGATACTCCTCCTGGTCCTCCTGAAGGTGCTTGGACCAACCGAGGGTTCCTGTAGCTGCAAAGATCAGACGTACTGCAACTGCAAGCTGCAGGGTGGGAACCAACGCTTGACCATGAACGTACTAACTTATAACATTTATACGGGGTTAGGGAGTTTGAAATCCTTATCTCTACCTGCCAGTGGCATCACTGATATTCAGGCAGGAACGTTTAGTTCAATGTGGCAACTAAGTTTATTGAATCTGAATTTCAACAAACTAACAAATCTCAGATCAGGCATGTTTACGGGGCTGGGAAATTTGAAAATTCTCCAACTGGCCGAGAATGACATTAGTGAGATTCAAGCTGGGACTTTCGATCCAACTACAAAACTGGAAGAACTAAATCTAGTAATGAATGCCATCATAGACATTCAATCTGGAACATTTAATCCATTATCACAACTAAAAACCTTGCTCCTACACAGTAACAAGCTAACAAGGCTCACATCTAATATATTTACAGGGTTGGGAAACTTATATGAGCTTCAACTAGACAACAATAACATCAATGAAATTCAGGCAGGAGCATTCACAGACCTCTCAAGTCTCTCTATTCTCACTCTGCAAAACAACGATATGAAAACGTTTTCCGTACATATGTATGACAAGCTGTTACCAGTCGGTCATGTAAACATTGCCAACAACCCCTGGCAGTGTGACTGTAGGATGCTTCCCTTCAGGAAACAAATGACAGGGGCTCGTTCATTTGAAGAACAGATCACTTGTTGCCAACCAGAGAAATTGAAAGGGCAAAAACTTAAAGATATCAATCCTGCAGATCTGATTTGTTACCGTAAGCCGAAAATTGTGAGGTTTGAGAGAAACAATGATAATAACACGTCAACGAAGAGTCTGGTCTGTGAAGCTTCAGGTGTCCCCACCCCAGACATCACAGTCGTTCTCCCCTCTGGACTGAATGTAACTGTTCAGCCAGAGGGTGGCGAGACTGTGGCTACCATCTCCATAAATGTTACTGGAGATGCTGCTGGTCTGTACATCTGTACCGCAGCAAGTCCTCTTGGCAATGTATTTGCCACGCTGTCTGTAGAATTCCCTCTGGACAAGCTTACTAGTTTTACACCAGACCCTGCACTAGCAACTTCACCACTCCTTACTGTCAACCGAACCTCAGACAAACCAGAAAGCAGTAGTTCCCCAATTCTTGTTGGGTCCGTTAGCTCTGGAGTAGTTGGCGCTGTCCTCGTTGGTATCTTGCTTCTTCTCGTGACTTGGCACAAAAGGAGGATAAAGAATCCCCCAGACCCCAGCACTGTTTCAAACAACACATCTAGCTCTGGACAGCCACACTTTGCTTTATCTGTGGATGCTCTTAGAGACTTGGTCAGAAACCCAATGTATAACTCAGTCTCGGGGACTGCGGTCTCACAGAATACATATGAAGATGTGGATAATTCGTCCCCAGGGGTTGAATCTCAGGCTATCACTAATTCCTCTATAGCTGACCACCAGTATGACACAGCGAGAGATGTATCACAGAATACATACGAAAATATGGATAATTCGTCCCCAGGGGTTGAGTCTCAGGCTATAACTGATTCTTCTATAGACCGCCAGTATGACACAGCAACAGCTGTCTCAGAGAATACATACGAAAAAATGGATAATTTGCCCCCAGCAGGTTTGTCCCCGGCAGCTTTTACAGACGTAGACGCTAAATGCTGCACAACAACACCAAATAACACTGTAACAACAAGCCATTATCAGAAAGCATTTGGTAAGGCTCAGGCTGATGCCTTAACGTATGCACATTACAACTCTGAAACAGCTGTCTTACAGCACACATACGAAGATGTCAATATGACACCAACATACCATGTAGTCCCAGACTCAAACATTGGCACAAACAGCACAGCTACTGTAACAGCCAGCCAGGTTTATACAGCATTAGATGAGTCTCAGATTGTCACTAACTCCTTGATATACCCACGGCATGACACAGGGACAGTCGTTTCACAGAATACATATGAAGACGTGGATAATTTGTCACCAACAGGCCCTACAGACCCAAATTCTAATGGCTAAACAACGGTAAACAGGACAGATACTGTAGCAGCTATAAATGGCCAGACAGCATTGAGTAAGGTTCAGGCAGAAGCCTTGATATATCCGCATCATACTAGAACGAGCCACGAGCCATCAGTTCGGTATGAATTTTTAACTGCAACCAAATCACTGTTACTCTGTACTAAGTAGCGTTTTGTTAAAAGATTCCATAGCCGGCGATTTTGTGTGACAAAAGAAAAATATTGGGACTTTATTATTATCAAATATGGGGGATTTCCGGGGCCGGGTAAACCCATGAAAGGGGGGGGGGCGGAAGTCGGCATTCCCTTTTGTATTTGGTTCTGCTGTATAGCGTATAGCGAACTAAAATCCCTGCGCGAAATTTAGTCCTTGCGAACATAAATGCATTTACAGTAGTTCAGAAACAGCTGTCTTACAACACACATACGAAGATGTCAATGTGGCACCAACATGCCCTGTAGTCCCAGACCCAGGTATTTGCAGAAACAACACAGCTACTGTGACAGTCAGTCAGAATCAGGCAGCATCAGGAATTTCAGACAATGAGTAAACCCCCCAACAGAAGCCCGTTCTTTGGTTAGTGCCATTATCAGTATAAAGATGTGGGTATTTCACCATGAAGACAACCTCTGTAGTGGTGCAGTTCAAAACAACCAGTGATAATATCAAAGCTCATTTCTGTTTGTGTCGCATAACTGGAAAACCTTTAAGCGTAACATACCAGATTTGTAAAGTCGGGAACAATCTGCCTAAGATCGGATTGTAAGATTTTTTTCTATAAGTTTGGTAGAATTTGTTTACGATCTCGAGGTCTGACTGTCCTAAAATATCGGACCTATGGCTTTACGTCGTTGACTGAAGCTAGGTGCTCATTTTTTCACCTGAGTCGAGTGAGGAAATATATTATGTAAAGGTTCTTTCCTAAAGGTCATATTAAAGTGCTTGTATGCGTTGCTAAAACTGGCCTTGAAGCGCCCAATAGAAACATGAAGCTCCTACTCCCTGTGAAGATGCCAAATGTAAGTACATGTACAGACTAGCAGGTTGCACATTACACAATAATCTTAACACTCACTCTTAAGGTTATCTTAGCACACTAAAGGAGTCGTTTTAGCAGTCAAAATAAAATCAAACAGGAAAACTTTGAAAGCATTATTGAGCAGCCATTCTCAGCAATGTTTTTCTCCAACTTCAAACCCTGTACAAACGGTCCGTTTGTTCACATATCTGAATATATGCCTTTATTTAAATGGTTGTCAAAGAAGAATATAGACAAATTTCCGTTGTATATATTGTTGATCATGCAGCACACTCTAATATCTATGCAGACTACTTACTTTTAGCAGAAGATGATAAGTTACAGTATTTGATTCGTTATGTTATTTACCCATGATATTACGTTAAAAGGTTCTACACGAGAACAGAATTTAACATTGAGGAATTGAAGACATGATACATGTACTTAGGGTGGATTTTCCACGAATGATAAAAACGATTGTTACATATTATTAGGCCGCACCGACTTACTTTTATGGATGACATCCGCGCGTGCATTGATTTTTTGCCTGTTCTCAAAAAACAAAAATAACGTCCTCCGAGGGTCTGACCACTGCCGACTCAAAAATTTCACAAATTCACAATAGCAGCTTGGTATTTCTGTGGTTAAGTAGCATTTTTTGGCATTTTTTTAATTATTTATTAGTTTGGGGGTCTTTAGAAGATGTCATCCATAAAAATTAAGATGGTGTGCCCCTAACTACTATCATGCTTACTAAACACAAACGTGTTGTAAATACATTTTATTAGATGCTTTAACAAACGATTTGTTTTTAGAGTACTGTTGTAAAGCTTGACTTGAACATAATTTCTGTACTGCAGTCTGATGCTGCATGTATGTGTACAATGATAATATGTATAATTAGAATGCAGTACCATTTTGTTTGAAGTGCTATATATATATAAATTATGGCACAGAAATACTTCTAATTTTCGCAAGATAATAAATGACCTTGATGTTCACGTAATTGCCAATTAGCGTGGCTTTGGTGTTTGGAGAAGGAATTATTCAATTTTATTTTTATTTCTTGACATTCGTAAAGCTTCATTCAACACAATAAAACTAATAAAAATCACGTGCTTTGTGTTATAGTTTTACTTGAGCTTGAAAGCAATTTCACGAAACATGTGAACAATGCAAAAGGATATTACACAATTAGATGTGCCATTATATTTTACTTTTAAGTTTTCATTCATTCATTGATATAGACAGCCTTAGCCTTTTCATACACTTCAATCAAACTTTTTTTCTCCCAAAGCCCCAATCGCAATTCACATCTCCGTATATATATATAAATATGTGTGTGTGTGTGCGTCCTTTGTTCGTTTGAGTACAAATTGAACAATTATTTATGTAATATCAAACCATGGAGTTAAAGATCTGATTTTCTACCTCCATGATCAAACCTACAACGTAAAGACGATAAAAAATACAGCCATAATAATAACACTGACGCACAAACATACGATAACGCAAACGTAGTTAAAAGATAACTTACGTCGATGAAGGTCAACATCTAAACACACCAGAAAACAGTTACTCAGGCAACTGGATAGATTGGATATATTTTATTACCTACAGATTCGGTTTTGTCACTGACAAAAAGTAGTGGATGCTACTTGAAAACATCTACCCAGATGTATATCCATTCATTTTAGATTAACCACCGAAAATGTTACAGTCTTGTTTGTTACCTCCATGAAAAATGGAGGTATTGTTTTTGGCGTGTCTGTCTGTATGTATGTATGTATGTATGTCTGTGTGTGTGTCTGTGTGTGTTTCCGCAACTTTGTAGTCAGCATAACTTCAGAACGCCTTTATGGATTGTGATGATATTTGGTATGATGGTAAGCCTTGGAAAGACAAAGATCAAGGTCAAGTATGGGCCTCCTGGTGGATGACCTTGGTACTGCAGCAGAACTTCCGGTTTTTGTATCTTTTGTCCTGAACAAGCTATGGTCTTGACTTTTTGGTGACAGATAGCTTATCCTGTCAGGAATAAGTGGCGTAAGTTTGGTCCACCTAGCAGCTTGTTCTGGAACTGCAGGTTAGTTTCTGGTAAAAACTTTCAAAACCAATAAGTCCAGATAGGAACAACATATTTTCATAATTTTTGGTGTGTAGGTAGCTGAGAGAGAGATGTACATAATTAAATGCAAACTATGCAAATGAGGACTTTATTTGCATAATTAATGAGGGAATTCTATAATTACAGTGTTTTACATTATACTACTTTCATACATGTAATGTATGTAACCTATGGCAGGCGGAACATCAACAGATACTAATTATGCAAATGATGACCTAATTTGCATAATTAATGTGAAAATTCTATGATTTCTTAATGGTGAATGATGGGAATGTCATACTTGGGACATCTGTAAGTTAATCAAACGTTAACATACATCACGATGCATATATCATGTTAATGCAGAGGTCATTTGCATAATTAAAGAAGAAATTTACATTTACATATCAAGCCCATATTTCATGGAGGTATGAGATCTCGGAATTCTTGTTTATTGTTTGTTTTGCACCCACAAGATAAAATGGAATATCACAATTTAAGTTAAGTAGACGCATGGGAGGGCCAGAAACCTGGAGGCTTATATATTGCCCTTCCCAACACTATAAGATTAAAAGTTACAATTTATCTTACACTGACTAGACGGCAACCTTTCAAAATATACAATATGATATCGTTTCCGCGAGCATCATTTCCGTCGTGCCGCTGTTGGGAGTACGAGGTTGACCACGGCGTTTGACCCGGCCTGCACCACGACGTTCCCGTGTCCATGTAGCCTGGTCTCACTCACAGTCGCTCGGCCAGCTAAGGCAAACAGAAAGGCGTAACGTCATCAAATGTCATAGCTTTACGTGCACCAGAAAAAGTGATGATTATGATATGCATTAATACATGCACAACGTTACAGTTCGGAATAACGCACTGCGTTCGTCTTTGCGAGTTTCGTCCATAGTTGCTGGCGCGTGCGTCATAAGGAGGAGGTCACTGCCTTCGTGCGTGAGAATAGAAAATTGCTAAAAAAACTTCAACGCAACAATGTTTGGAACAGTCCTACACAATCAAAACCACGATCATAACCGTGTTTTTCAGGTCTTCTCGTCACCAATGTCTAGTTGATCATGTCTCTAAAGGCAAACCGAACCGAACCGAACCTAAAGGCGAACCGCACTATTTAGTTACATCTGAACTATAAGCTATTAACGGTGCACACCTGAGTTCTTCCGCGACCAGAAGAATTTTGGATCAATTTTGGAGTAACATTAAAGAGGTGGACGAAAGCAAAATCGGTAAGCCTTGTGGCTGAAGAGATATCCTTCTATCCCATATACAGTTATTACCTTCAGAATTATTCCCCGGAAAAGACGGTTACTAGACTTGAGGACGTGCAGCTCGAATAGAAACGCGAAATAATCTGGTATATGTCCCCTTGTGGAAGTAAAACGTGCATAGTGCTGGTGGGGGCCGGTTGTGTGTGATAAGTCTGTGAAGAAATGCGAATGGCAACATATTATCTCCTACAAGTTGGCCAACAAGTTTTTGCCGTACTGTTTGATACGTAAGGAATGAGGTCAAATGATACAAATTTATCACAGGCTACTAATTTTACACCTACAATAGGACTTTGCACTACTAGTATATAGTAAAAAATCTAATTCTAGCCATGCGCTGCATCATATTCACATCGAACGGAAATCCCTTAGGATTTAGGGACAGTTTACAATGATACAATGATAGCTGTGAATACTGTATAGATGTACCTGCTGCAACAATCCTAACATGCATCAGTGAAATTATCTTAAGTTCAGCAAAACACTTCAGACTATCCAATAGCGTTACGCCTGGCCATGGCAGGGATTCCCCCTGACGTCATGGTGCTATTTTCAGTACCTGGCCACGACAAGCACTCAGCAAGATGGCGTCTGAACTAAAACTGCTAAAGTCTAACAGGGAGGAGCTTGTGGGAAAGATTCGGTTAGTCACACATTTCCTAGACAGGCTGCTTCAGCACGATGAGATAGTTCAGGAGGAGTACGACAATGTTGTGGCGGAGAAGACTCCACAGGACAAGGCCAGGGCTCTCCTGGATGTAGTGGCGGCAAAGGGCCGGGGGGCTTTCTGCCATTTTCGAGAGCACTTGAAGAAGGTCAACCCAGAACTGGAGGAGGTGTTAAATAGGTATGTGTTTTTTTATCTGTCCACAGACTGTGAACTTAACCTCTGACAAAAGACAAACACCCTACAAACTGACGAAGTAATTAGATACCTTTTAATATAAAGTAAAAATGCCTTATTCGATGTTGCCATGCATATTTTGCGTACTACAAACAAAAGCAGCAGTTTGAAAAGCATGGTAACTCAGTGAGGATAGGGTTACATTGTACCTTGTTGACGATCACAACACACAAGTAACACCTGAAACCGTACTCTGAGAGGTCACGGTGTGAGTCATTGCTTTGTCGCTAATCATATACTAGTATTACGTAGGCATTGTACATACTATTAGGCAATAACAGAACTATTGGCTTATAACGTCGTGCCAGGTGTAGAATACCCTACGATATAAATGATATAATAACAAAATATGTCCAGTCTTCATGTAACATAATAGGATGAAACAGTCCTGAAAAAAAGGCGGTAAGGAAAGAAGCACACGTATTTGTGCAAGCATAACGTCAATGTCGACATGTTCCGTTTCCAGGTGTGCAAAACACAACCTGCCATTCAAGCTGTACTGTGAGGACTGTGGGACGTTGTTGTGCCGTGCTTGTCGCTCAAAAGAACACAAAGACCACAGGTAAAGTGACGATTGTAGACGTTGCCTCGTTGAATAGTATTGCTCTACGGTCAATACATCAAATACCGCCCTGTTCCATATTTTCTGGTTTAGGTTTTCTACGTAGGTAAATGTCATTGCCCTAACGCAATAAGTTGTTATAGCTTAATAAGTGGACTCCAATTGTCAGGAGTTTATTGAGGTGATGGATTTTGCGTATTAGGATTTTGCAAAAGCATACCATAGTTATTTCACCTATTTATTTTTATTTTCCTGGTCATGTTTAGCCAGGGTGGCCCAGCTCAGAATATATTTTGTGCCGTTATCTAGATGCACGTCTCTGGTGGCAGAAGGAGACGCCATCCGCCGCCAGTTCACGGCCTTCAAGAGAGAGAACCGGAAGATTCTCATTGAGCGCAACAAAATGTTGGATGGTTACGATGTCGAAATCATGCGAAGGGAGGCAGACGACAGAGCAGAGGTTCTCAAGGAGGGACTTTGTGCAAAGGTAGATGAAGAACGCCGCTGGTTTTTCAAGCAACTCGGTGACGGCCCACTAAGCCCTGCACGAAGCGCCTCGAGTATTGCCGACTCTGGAAGCGTGGCGGGATCAGAGGCGAATGACATCTCAGATGCTGGAGACCAAACAACCAAACCTCTCTCATTTTCCTCAACTCAAAACCAAGATGCAGAGTTGCATGGAGATGATGATGATAAGACGTGTGTAACTGAAGACCAGGCGACTCTGTGTGATGAATTGGAGACCGTTCATCTTGACGCAGATGACAGCTCGGACATGCTGGAAGACGTTTCCTTGCCATATGAGGGCAACACACGGAACGGAGCGACTGGCATACAAACCCCGAGACAGTCTCCAACAGTTGATTTCCTCCACTCATTCGGAGTGTCTGGACGCAAAGAAGGCCAATTCAGGTCCCCGGATGGTATGACGATCTGCCCCAAAGGAAGAATCATTGTAGCTGACAAATGGAATCATCGGGTTCAGCTGTTCGACATAAACGGAACATGGGAGAGTGAGATATCAACAAGAAAATGGGGTTCCGCCCGCCCAAGCTCTGTTGTGTTTTGCTCTTTGAGTCCGCCTGGAGACGTACTTGTCACGTGCACTGGTATAGGAAAAATGCTTCAGCTATCTTTAAGCTCAAAGGTTTTCTCAAAACTGTCTCTCGCGGGATGCAGGGGTGTAGCTGCTTTGGACGGAGGCCGCACATTGTTTATCTCTGAACAAGAGAATAACACAGTTCACATACTCACGAGAGCAAAGAATCCAGCAGATGAAAAAGTCGCGTACAATACGACCAACAAACTGAAAGGTCCTTTCTACAAGCCGCAGAACGTCAACACCGACGGCCTTTCCAATATCTATGTCTCTGACATTGGCGACCGCACAGTAAAAGTTCTGGACAAAGAAGGGTACATGAAAGGCACCATCGGTAAGGACATTCTCCGGTATCCTACAGGGGTATGTGTTGACAAAGAGGGCAATATCATCGTATCAGACATGGTGAAAAACACGTTGGAGATCTTTGCAAGTGACGGGCATCATTTGAACACCCTCATCCCCGAGCAAGGCGGTCTGAAGGCACCACAGGAGATTGCTCTCACACCAGACGGGACGAAGTTGGTCGTCGTGGACCGCGGAAACGATCGCGTTCGGGTCTACAGGTACAACCAAGGTGGAGAAGACCACGTTCTTACAAACAAGGACATACGGGACTGACAAACAGCACAGCAACACCCTGAATTCAGACACTACCAGCGCTCTAGATGGATACCATGTAGCAAATAGGACGGTAGAGTGCAGGGTATACAATCTTGAAGATCTATTCAACGTAGTAAATACAATCTCGACTATCAATGTAGTACTAGAATATAAAATAGGACTAGAGTGCTTAGTAAAACAAAAGGCATATAGGTAATACAAAATAATGTAACATAAATAGTGAAGCACGTAGGCAGGTAGGCATAGAGAAGCAGTTCCGAGTACACTCGTCGATTCTTACACGTTACACAGAGCAAGAGAGATTTTTTTAGTATACACTGCAAGTATACAGAGGGTACTAACAGGATTCTTCATAGTACGTATAATGTAGAATCTAGATTTATATTATAGCACATGTGTGCATATGTTCATTCAACGATAATGTAGGGATGTATATAACAGTAATACGATGTCTATCAACTGGTATGTAGTTGGTTTGTACAAGTTTTAAAATGTATTTATGATATACTAACTTTTGGTTTTACGTATGTAATGAAATAAGTAAAGAATGTACTTGTGAGTACTTAAATCTGTTCTTCTTGATAGCAGTCAGTGTATAGAAGAACAACAAATTTGTAAGTTTTAACTAAAATTAAAATTAAGAAAATTATTATGAAAATTTTAAAGTCAGTCAATACTGTACATATTGCTGCTTGTAGTCGAAACTTCGGCTTGCTTACTTTCAAATATCTTACTCAAATGTTTGTTATACAAAAATGGCAAGGTAGTTGTTGTAGAAGTAATGCTATTTCAATGTTTGTATATTTAGCTATTGTAACTCTGTGTAAGGTATAGTAAACTACTGTCAGGACAGGAGTAGTCTCATGCATGTCAATAGAAAATAGATGATATGTATACATGAGAGGTGAAGTGCATGTTTTGTTGTTGTTGTTTTTTTGCAAAGGTTTCAAGTAACTTGGCTACTCAACCGTAGTACTAGTAAGGGGATGCTTCTATCAACATAAGATTTTGTTACTTATGTTACGATGTCTTTATGTTATAGCATTTGATGTGCTCAATTTCCGGTGTGACATTATGCGGCGCCTTCCGCGTCCGCATTGAGCGGAAACATTTTGCCCTAGTGAAACTACCCCTTCCCCCCCCCTCCTGAAACAATTCTACTCAGTGCATGTATCGCTTTAACAAAGATAGAATAGGTTATAACCCTGTCCTTTGGCTAACTCCCGAAAACGGATGGTAGAACAGACGGCGAGGACTCTTCCGTTCTGATTTTGATAGGGGTGTTGGGTGGGAAATTGGTCATGTGCTTCCAACATCATCTTTTTTTATTACTTTGTGTTACATTTTTAGCATCACCAACTATGTATGTATGTTAGCATCACCAACTATGTATGTGTATTTTGCCATACGATGTATTCGCTACATCTGTTGCGCAATAAAGTTCTTCTTCTTCTGTATTTCCTTCGTATTGGATTCATGTTTGTTAACAGTTAATATCCTCTCATTATGTGTAACAGTTAAGTGGTAGCTTTAAAATAAGTCTTAGATACTTGA
The DNA here is from genome assembly GCF_001625305.1 of Branchiostoma belcheri. Lineage (NCBI taxonomy): Eukaryota > Metazoa > Chordata > Leptocardii > Amphioxiformes > Branchiostomatidae > Branchiostoma > Branchiostoma belcheri. The sequence goes on along the minus strand of NW_017803854.1, from coordinate 2,099,386 downwards.
GTGCGCTACCACTTTGTGTTCATCATCTTCAGTACTGCTAAGCCTTCTAAAAAGACGATTACTAGCAGCTGCGCATTAGTACTGTGTGCAAAGTGCAAACAAAGGGTATGGTAGGGGTGGACGTGGACAAGTGCAAAGACAGGACAAGTGAGATCAGTGGTGCTAGTGTTACACGTATTTACATATGTACAAGGACCGGGAAGCAGCTCAATGCAGCGAAGCCCGTCCCAGCTCTGCTTTGAACTGGGAGATGGACTTCGCCTCCGCCACACTGGGCTCAAGTTCATTCCACTCCTTGATGGTGCGAGGGAAGAACGAGAGCCTGTAATAGTTGTTCTTACTCGCGATGGTCTGCAGCTTTAAAGCGTGATTAGTGCGGCGGGAGCATCGAGCTGCCGGGACGAGGGACGAGGTGTGGGGGACAGAGATGGTGTTGTGCAGGACTTTGAACATTGTTGTGAGCCTGGCCACTTTTCGGCGGTGTTGTAGAGATTTCCATCCCAGGTTACCTAGCATCTCAGTAACAGAGGCCGTGCGTCTGTAGTTGTTATATACGTACCTGGCAGCTCTACGCTGCACTGCCTCCATTCTACCTACCTGATCGGAAGTATGGGGGTCCCAAACTGGGCAAGCGTACTCCAGTGTGGGTCTGACTAAGGCCATGTAGGCACGTTGTTTGGCCTCCACACTGGCAATCCGCAGGTTTCGGCGCAGCATACCTAGCGTTCTGTTGGCTTTGGCCGTTACGTTGTCAACATGGGGGTTCCAGGAGAGGTTTGAAGTAATGGTTACGCCCAGATATTTGGCCTTACTTACCTTAGTTAGGGGGGATCCATGAAGGGTGTAGGAGTAGTTGATGGGTTTTTTTGTGGAAGGGACAGACATGACTTCGCATTTGGAGGGATTGAACTTCATGAGCCACATTGTCTCCCATTTACAGATATTATCTACATCATGTTGCAGTTTGTCACAATGTTGTGTCTCCCGTATTGCCATCTGCAGTATACAATCGTCGGCAAATAATCTTACCTTGGCGTGTATCGCGTGTACCGCGTGTTGTACTATTCGTTCTTAATGTGTGAACAATAAAAAGATAACAACGTACTGCGCCTACTAGTAGTGCTCCGGACATGTTTCTCGTGCAGGTTCGGGTACTGTCCGACGTGGCTGACGTCCGTTTTGTCCAGCTTGTCGGCCAGCCAGGGGTAGTTCTCCTGCAGGGCATGTCGGAAGGAGCGGTAGGCGTGAGGTCCTCTCAGCACCAACAGGTCCAACATGATCCACACCTTGTCTCGCCTGGTCGTGCCCGAACACGTTCTGTCCATGTCGTCTTCACTGCGGATATATAAAAAAAATGATAACAAGGCGTGCTAAAAGTATACATTAAACAAGAGTTCCGAGATCTTGTACCTCCGTGAAATATGGGCTCGATATGTAAATGTAAATTTCGTCCTTAATTATGCAAATGACCTCTACATTAACAGAATAGATGCATCGTGAAGTTAACTTTTAATTAACTTACACATATCCCAAGTTTGAAAATACCATCATTTACAAATTACCGCTAAGGAATCATAGAATTTTCAGATTAATTATGCAGATTAGGCCCGTATTTGCATAATTAGTATCCGTTGATGCCTGGCTGAGAGAATGACAGGATATTTCATAAATGTACTTACACTTACTGCTGGTTGTTGAGTATGTAATGTGTTAACTGTGTTTTATCCCGTATTACCTGTGTTCCTAAGAATACTTAAGAATCTGTGTTTCAATGAATCCATGTTCACTCTCATTTCTTTTATTAAGTATCGCGCGTTGCATTGGTAAGAAGACACGCTAGGTGGCGCTATTTTTGGATACCGCCGTCGACTATCTCCATATTTTCGTCTTCACTGAGGATAAAAATGACGACAAACTAGAAAATGCATGATGTTAAGCACATTACACAGGAACACCAACATCGGCTTGTTTCATAATTTTATCTTTTCACAACAAATGCCTTCTATCCAACAACGCCTATTCATAGTAAATGTTTCTTTAATACAGTACTGACGTCACCTATTCAAAATGGCAGCCGTCCTTGTACTGGAGGTCACGCCCCCTCCCCGAACAAAGTTCAAACGAGCCAAAGCCTACACACTGTTACATCTCTGTTGCGTCATACACGGAGTGACTTTCTCTGTCGTCTGTGTCTCCAAAATGTGAACTTAGTTCAGGCTCATCCTTCTGACTTACCGTTAAACATTACGTATAGAAACTTAAAGATTAGAAAGTTTTGCAGTTTGTGCCTCGGACATTCAATCGTCGCCACCGCCATGGCTCTGAGCAAGCCCAGCGGCACGGGTTTGGTCTACACCCCAGGCACGGTCAGGGGCGCCAAACTGGCAGCTCTGCTAGTCGACGAAGGGACTGCGGTTGTCAGGAAAATATTTGAGGACGAAGTCCTGAAAATGAATCCTCCAAGTCTTTGTGATCAGCTAAGGAAGCACAAGAGATATCTTTGTGGGTTGCGCTACTTAAATGCTGGTCAGAGGAAAACATTGTATCCAGCAAACGGCAATGTACCTAATACTGCACAGGGGTTTGACATATCCCTCTTAGAACTCCTGTTGAAAGAACTCGGAGCAAATGCGCCATACTCAGGCGAACGGGACAGACTCCGGCGGTTCAGAAACGACAATTACGGACACATTTCAAGCACGGACTTGTCTGAAGCAGACTTCAACAAACTGTGGGGGGAACTGGCTGGTATCCTGATTGCCCTCGGTGGAGATAGAGACAAGATTTCAGAAAGACTCAACTCCAACTTCGAACTGCTAGAGCGACAGCACAAGGAAGATCTGGAGGTCAAAGACCTGTTGCTAGCTCAGGAACGGAGTCTACGGAAAGGGCAAGAACAAGTTTTAGATCAGGGAAACAGTCTGCTAAAGGGTCAAGATCAACTTTTGGCCAAAGGAGAAAGTCTGAAAAAGCAAGGCGACAGTCTTAAAAGGGGACAAGATCATATTTCAAAGACACTTCTAGCTCAAGGAGAGATTCAGAAAAAAAGGCAAGAAGAAGTTTTGAATCAGGGAAAGAGTCTGCTAAATGGACAAAAAACGCTATTGGCCCAAATAGAAAGCCAGAGAAAAGAAAGTTTGGATCAAGGGGAAAGTCTGAAGAAAGAACATGGCGAGATAAAAAGTTTGTTAGAGGAAGTTCGCGATGCCTAGAGCCCAGGACCAAACTCCGGACAACGTGATGAAGATTCAAGTTCGAAGAAAGGTAAGATTTATCACAACAATTGTCGCAAGATGTGTGATAATGTTGTCACTGAATAAATGATATTTGAACATTGGACTGGCAATACAAATTTGGAGCCTATCAACCTCAGACACCCAATAGTTTTAGTAGGTCATCTCTTTCTGACAGGGTTTTGGCAGATTGAAGAGATTTGATGGAAAACCTCCTGAGTTGGAATGGTGAAACTCTCTGACTTGAAAGTCCGAAAATTGGACCGTCACCTACCTACCAGTCATGCTACTAACCTTTAGACGCATACATGAACAGTATTGTTTTACACCAACAAATTGTTTGCAGTATGATTAATATTTAATAATCTGCACACTATACAGAATTGGCTGACGTGGCTGATGACGTCATCGCCTGTCTTAAGGACCTGTACGCTACCGAGTATGCGCACGTGCGGCCTCTTCCGTGGTGCGAAGACCTCAACCTGCTTCTTGGAGACGTCTACACCAACCTGCAGCTCCAGCGTAGGGACGGTAGGGGGCGCTTTTGGGACACAGGCAATGTCGTTAGCTTATCTGATATTTACAACAATACAAAGGCAGGTGACGATAGTCAAGTTAGTTCAGCTGTCAGAAAGATACGTGTCGAGGGGGACCCGGGTATTGGGAAGTCGTGCTCTTGTCAGAAACTTGCTTATGATTGGTCCTGTGGGAAACTGGACAGGTTTAAGGTTGTGTTCTTCCTGGAAATGCGACACTTAGCTGGGAAGGTAGAAGATGGGATATTTAAGCAGCTCCTACCAAAGGATACAAAGACGACCCCAGACCAGGTCTGGTCCTACATCCAACAGAACCAGGATGATGTTCTCTTCGTCCTAGACGGTCTAGATGAGCTTAGTCAGGCAGCCTGGGAAGTCACAGATGTGGTGGACTTGATTCAAGGTAAAATCCTCAGGAACTGTCATGTCCTGGTGACCTCCAGGCCGTACCACTGTGTCAAAGACCTGGCGAAATGTCACCAGTTCTACAGAATAGTAGGCTATAGTGAGAAAAACTCAGAGGAGTTCATACGCAAATACTTTTACGAATTCCCAGAGTCTGCCTCAAAACTAGTGGAACAGCTTTACTGGAACAGAAATCTGTCAAGGCTAGTGGTGAATCCCCTCAACAACATGCTTATATGCGTTGTCTTCGAAGATAACAACAAGCAATTGCCTTCTAGCAAAGCTGAATTGTATGAAATGATTGTACTTTCAGTTGCTAAGCGATTCTGTTCGAAGAATGCTCTTCCGGTGGAAGGTGATGAACTTCCTCCTGACATAGACGCAGCCTTGCGAGGCCTAGGGAAACTGTCCTGGGAGGGGCTAGTAGAGCAGGAGCAGCTCCAGTTTAACATAGCTGAGATCACAAAAAAGTATGGCACGAACGCCAATAACATGTTGAACATGGGCCTCCTGACTAGAGATTACTCTTTCTCCAGAATCGAACACACCTGCTTCTGCGCTTTCCTGCACAAAACGTTTCAGGAATACATGGCAGTCCGCTATATCAGTGGCCTGTTCACGGATGGAAGTAGCAGAGAAGAAGGGATGAAATGTCTTCGTAGGTTATTTGGTTTGACGACGTCAACCGCTACTGGTGTTAATAGGGAACTGATTTTAAATAGTCGGCACAAATACTGGGAGGTTCAGGACTGGTTACTTTTGATCCTAGGTGAGAATGCAGGCCCGTTGTTTGACATGTTTGCAGAAGAACTAAACAAAGTTCAGAATGATATACACAGGGACGTTTTGTCGTTTGTGTGTATCACGTGGCTCGGGAGAACCTTTGCAGGTGTTAAAATGGCTGAGATTGTGGCACCTTGTCTGCCTCAGCACGCAACTAACAACCTGGGTGATTTTAGTAACGACTATGACAAGTGTAGAGATTGGTTGGTAGGTTTGGCACACGTACTGACCTGTCAAAAGAAACTAACTGTTAGTACCAACACAAGGTTGATTCGGCACCTGACAGTCAACTGCAGAATAGGATCTCCAAATAAGGATAAACTTGATGTCTTGGAAAAAACATTATCGGATTACGACGCATTGCGTTCTGTTACATTACTTGAGCCAGGCGGTGATCCGTGGTTATTAGGTGACCATACTTTCTCCCCACTGCGCACATTCATACCTCGGTGTGGAACAGGGCGTGTGTCCATTTATATCGACTATTTTTATTCCCGTTATCTGTCACTGTTAAGCTCGTTGGCACATCTTTCCGTGGGATCAAGAGTTGAACATATCAGAATCACTCAAGATAGTCCTCTGGGACTGCCAGGTTTATTTGGGGCTACACCTGATGTAGAATATGACAGGCTGTTTGCCCGAATGATTGAACATCAGAATTACCTCCGGTCCATAAGGCTAGAGATTAGTGCGTGGACCCATGACACCAGGGGGTTCGGTAACGTACCAGCGACCCTACAGAGCATCTCAGAACACACAACACTTGAGCACGTAGAGTTCGAGCTTCCAGGGTACGATGTATGGCTTAGCCCATTACCATCTGTGAGTTTAGTTCGCAAAAGAAATGATCATGAGACGTTTGATGTGGAACCAATGGTTCAGGAACTCACAGAATGTATAAAGAAAAACAATGTGCTTAAAACATTAAGGCTTAGATGGAAACTCTGGGATCCTCATGTTGGAAATTTAACGCTAACAATTTACCATGGAGCCTGCAGCAACCAGTCCCTCTCCAACCTGTGTTCAGCGATTCAGAAAAACCGAACTCTGGAGACGCTGGAGATCGTGGGGATGTTTTCCGACTCTCAGTCAGGGCGACAGGAAATGATGATTGCCGAGTTATTGGGTAATAAACCTAGCAACTATAAGGAGCTCAGCATAACTATGTTAGACCGGTCGACCCAGCCCCTGTAAAGAATACTGTCATGTTTCCGATTGTTGTCTGTTGCAACAGCAATAAACCATCTGTGGAACCCAACGGGACATCATAATATAATAGCAGTAGAGAACACAAGCGGCACTCATTTCTCACAGAGGACCAGTTGAAGTGCACCTAACAAAAGTTTAACCATGTGACCTTATTATATGTACCTTTGAAGTACGTACATATATGTACATGTACTAGTCAGATGAAGCTATCTGCTTCATAAAAACAAAGTAACTTTCTATGTGTTTTACCATCTAGTAATTGACTAAATTGTCTTCCTATTTGATAGCATTGAAGTTCTAACTTATAAGTGATTCAGGCAAAATATGATTTTTATGTCAGTATGATCCAAGTATGATAAAAGCTTGTTTCATACTGAATTTCAAACTAAGGTTATTTCAAACTCAATGTAAATGTATGTGCTTTCGTATCGAGATTTTAAAATGTCTATTAGGATGCAAATATGGTAACCGACAACAAAAATGTTATCTTTGACAAGAGCACGACAAGTACCCACCTTTATCTGGTATCACAAAACTTTTCTTCAGTTATATGTCATATATCTTATTAGGTGCCCCTGCCTCCACATTGTAATATACTGAAACTGTACTGTATATTATTTGATTGTCCTTATTGTATTATTTCCATTTTCTGTGTACTTTATTTATCGATTACATTTAATGTTGTTTAGTTTAGAGGAGGAGGGCCTTGTGTAAGCTTTTCTTTTCATGCTTCTTCCCTCCTCCTGCACCTGTTTTTATCATTGTTTTGTATAATACTTTCAGTTATTGTTTAGTGTGTAAATCAATACACTGTAAAATCAAAATCAAGATTAGTGCAATAACCCATGTCTTTATAAGTGGAGAGAAAATGGAAATTGCATCACTATCATTTCTGTTATATGTATGTAGACAATGAAGAAAAGATGCAAACGTATGTATATGTATCTACCAAGGCTCATTCTAGTTCATTTAAAAAGTTACACTTACAATTAGAGATGGCTTGTTTCCCGGCATTTTACTTGACAACACAATATGTGCATTCCCTAGTATAGTTTGCTTATAGTTTCTTTACAAGTTTGTTCACAGTCGTGGGTGTAAGTTGACTAACTTGTTGTAAATATTGCCTACTGTTGACCATAAGGATGCCAAAGTAATGTAAAACATGTACCTGCTGCAGTGACAACGTTGTTTATTGTATAAAAACAGTATAAACGATGACAGTAACCACCATCAACCAATAGTTAAACACATCACTCACTCACTCACTATCCCGTAGCTGCAGTTTGTATGGATGTGAAAGTAACGTCAGAAACTAAAACTGCAAAATAAAATCTATGGTCTGCCGACCTGCTCAATCTTACTGTACGATTGTTACTAACCTGAAGATACTCTCTTGGTACAGGTAGTGGATGACGTCATGTACATTAAGAGAGTCCAGTAGGTCAGTCCGGTTACGGATAAGGCGTTCTACGTCCGCGGCCTCCATTTTGATGGTGGAACACCCCCTGAAAACTGTTAATAATTGTCAATGATTGTACTATATCGAACCGAGCTTATTTTCTAAAAAAAAAGACAACAAATAACAAATGCCATTCCATTTTTTAAACATTTACATATACAAAGAAAACTATTTTCCTCTTTTAATCACACAAAACGCACATTACAGTGTGTTGTATTCTTGTTTTAGTTCCCCTTTTATCGGTACAAACACAGCACTAGCACTAGATACACACTAGTTTTGTAGCAGTGTACTTTTGTTACGTATATCGACCTTTGACAGTCGGGTGACCACCTGACGCAGATGCAGCTAACCATGAGTCATACATTAAAGCAAGCACTGTCGATTCACCGTTTTGCATTGTAGAATGCCCTCTTTTCTAGGCCAACCACACCGATCCCCAGTCACCAAACATTTTCCCTCAGTACCCTAAATTGTAGCCTGTGAAACCCAAGCGCTTTGTTCGGCTCCCCAGTTAGACCGGCGAGTCAAGCTACCTGAGTTTTAAGCGTACTTTTTCCAGCGACGTCGTGAAAGTATGCTTCTAAACATACCATATACATAAAAGCTAAGTTTTGCGGATATCAGACTAGTCTATATAATATATACAGTGGGAATTACTTACTGTGGTTACTTCCGGGTTCCTAGATGCAGAAGTTCCGAACGTTATTTCAGATGGAGGGTTAGAAATCGGCGAGGAAACCTGAAAACTATTGTCTAAATGTAATAAATGTATCCTAATGTGGACTACATATGACTGGAATCTATCTATATGAAGCCTTACCGTCACTTAAAACAGAAAGTGCGTAACGTTGATTAATACACGTAACTCTATCACACTGTTGGTCATCTCATGTATAATGGGGTGGACGTGGAATTATGTTTACGAAAGACGTTGAGCACTACACAAGTATGAACATCAGCACAGCGTGGTATTAAACACCTATCAAAACTGTGCATAAATATATTGAATTGAACAAATTGTCAAATCATCAAATCCTTCAAGAAGCTGAGTATTCTTAAAACCTTTCTTACAAATCCCCCCTTCTGAAACGATTATATGGACGTGTCCTGAAAAATCCCCCGTTTGCCAATGGAAAGTCCCTACATGACGCGCCATAGAAACTTACCTGTCACCACTTGCTGTTACATCTAGCGGCGTTACTCCCTATGGTAAGTACTCTATGTTTTGCACTTCAAATTAAGCACCATATTAGTAGTAGTACACATATATCGATATAACTACATAACTGCTACTTATTTTTTCTCATGAATAGAGGCAGTATCTGATTTTTTTAAACGTTCAATTGCATTTATCTATTTATCAACTAATGTTAATGTATTGAAAATAATACATCTGTGATCAGAAAATGGGATTTTATTACTAGACGGGCAAAGTAAAATCTATAAAACCCATTGGTGTGCATTTATGTATTTATACTACATGTAGTACAGTGCAGCATAGATTGAGGTTTATAATCTTCTTCCAGCAGTTCCAGAAACTTATAAAGCATATTCATAACATCATGAGCATTTCAGCAACCCATGATCAACTTAACCATTTTATGTACAATTCTTTAGTACAATCAACTATCTACATTTCTGTGAATCGTAGGCGGGAAATTCACAGATCTTCTGATATTCTCTAATAAATGTTCTCTAATATAAAGTACCATTTACTTTTGAAGTGGTTTATTTTGATGGTATAAGGGGATGGGAAGTTTTTACCATGTTTTAAGTTTGCAATTGAAACAATTTTGTAGTACAGTGGTAGAAATACCAAACATATATCTGTGGTGTTATGAATATGATTTCATAAAAGATAAAATCACAGGGAACATTTAACTATTTTAAGTACAACAAAGTGTTCGAACCAAGAGCAGAGAAAAGCACAAAACTTACTGCTTTTAGACACAATTGTATGATTAGCAACAAAAAATTGATAATTCTTTGATTCTATCCCCTAACACACTTCAAGGACTAATGTTTTCAGTTCATTTTAGTGACACTGAAGAAGAGCAATGGATGTCACTTGAAATGTCTGGAAGTTATCTCAGTAATTTATCCAGTTGTAGAGTTTGATTTGTCCTTGAATATTGTGTGTGTGATTGTTTACCCAAATGTCCAACTTTATCAACGTATCTCCTAGCATAGTGCCCATGCCAGAAGTGGTCTTTTGGTTTTGCAAACTGAGCAAACTCCTTAAATTTCAAAAAAGCTAAATGATTTGGCTGAATATGCCTGAACGAACATGCATTGATGTGACTATTTTGTGTCTGGAGGTTTTCTGATAGCCCCCCTGCCCGTTGGTCTAGCTGGGGGGACTTTGGTGGATCTGTTGATGGCCAGCTTTTTTTCAGTGCCCAGAAGTGTTATTTTAGCTTTGCAAATTGAGCAAACTGCTTAAAAGCTTAAGTTAATGATTCTGCTTAATGTAGGTCTGAACATGCATTGATGTGACTATTTTCGTTTTTCTGGAGGTTTCTTGATAGCCCCCCTGCCCGCTGGTCTGGCTGGGGGAGTGTTGGTGTATCTGTTGATGGTACACCCCGACCCTGTGTTGATGACAATGTTTCCAGAGCCGTGGACTATCGACGTGTTCGATATCTGCATCGAGTTTGCCGTACTCCGACCTGCATGGAGGAGACAACAACATTTTTTTTACTTAGCATGAAAGTTCATCTGTGTTGGTACAAGTCATCATGAAATAGAGACTTAACTTTCCTTCCGACACTGTAACTGTAAGGAATTGAGACTTATCCCAAATTTTCGGCTGACACCTTCAGCCTTGTTCATGGAATGGACCTGTCTACTCTTGGAACGTGACGTCAGAGACATGTGACCATAGTAGCGGGTTATATGTCTAGTCATACATTTAGTCTTTATTTCATAATTTTTTTTACTGTCAAATAAATGCAACTTGCAAGTATATGTATTATGTAAGTAAGATAAATCAAGAAACTTTTGCAGTGGTTTAATTATGCAATACAAGGGAAAGGGAGGTTTTGTTCACCCCATTTCCTGTGCCTGGCCTTTTGACCTGTCATACAATCCCCCCCTCCCCCCCCCACACACACCAACATGCTGTCAACCAACTCTGTCCACACAATTAGATTCACAAATCCACAGCTCAGCCACCCAAAACAATACTTCCTGCCCAAAAGTAAAGGTCACTACTTACTAAAAGTGGTGACTCCTGATGCTCCTCCTTGTGATGATGATGACGATGAAAACTTTTTCGGGTCCACGTCACTCATGTCTGTCTTCTCCAAGAGTTCAACCACCTCATCATAAACACTCACTTTCTGATCCTTCATGGCAGCAACAAAATGTCCGTAAGCATCCTCCCCTCTCCTTGGCAGCATGGTAAGAAGTTGAAAGTTCTTGTCCCTAGTTGTTGCTTTGGCTTCTATTCTTTCTATGTCATCTATTGAGAGGACCTCCTTTTCGTAAAGGTAGTTGACGAGGTGAGGGGCCTCTATATTGTCCATGAGTTTGGTGTGGTTTTTCCTAAGGCGAGCCTGGTCGTAAGGGTCCATGGTGGCTTCAGGAAAGGCACAGCTTCCTGGGGTTGTAGCAAAAGTTTGCAAACTCACTCAGACTGAGTCAGAGTACCTGTAATGCATTTAAAATAACACTTTAATAAGTCACATATTGAAGTTTCGACAACCTGCAATGTGTAAAGACTTCTCTCGGTATACTGAGAGCACAGAGGCTAGGCAGGTGCTTCTAGAAACACTTGATTCAACACGAAAAAACCTAGGCCTAGAGAGTCAAGCATCATGAAGAAACCACACATCTAGCGTAATAATAATTAACGTTATATACGTAAACATGGACAAAAACAACGACATAATTTGACTTTGTAGAGATAACAGTTACTTACTTATGGCAGAAGGACCGAGAATGAGCTAAAATGATGGTATTTAAAGAAGATAGACGGAAAAGTTGCATGATACTAAGTTTAGTTGAACCCGGAAGTACTGTGCCCCCCTCCCCACAACACGCGACAAATTCATAGATACTGGCATAAAATCTTGCATCATTGTGGGTGGCAAGTATCCCAAAGTTTAACAAAAGACGTAACAGTTAGCAGAACAAGAAGGCGGCGATCGTACAAACCTTATTCAGTATAAAACCCGGGATCTTCGGAAACAAACTGTTTGCTCAACTCCGGTCTAAACATGGCCGCTGAATCACTCGTCTTCGGCTCTTCCATCCTGGTTACACCCTCCCCCCGGTGGATCACGAGCGCCACCATACCATCGAAGTATGAAACGCAAAGACTTGAAGTGAAGTGGGAATTTCTTTTATAGTTGGCCACGTACACCAACGCCGTGTACATATTTTTACGGTTTGCAGGCAGCCGAGTCTCCACAGTGGGGATGTGCAGTGGATGCAAAAAAGCCCGAGAAACTTCTCAGAGGGCCAAAGGTTATTCTTGGAATATTCGAAGTCACTGAATATGTCACTCAATAAAGGATTAATCCCCCGACCCGAGGTGTATATGGTGAGATAATCCCTGGTCAGGAATTATAATGCCCTTGTCAAAACTAAGCAAAAAGAATATAATGTCCTAGTCTGTACGCTAGGGTTATTTTACTCTTTTAGCCGGTCACCCCCATCCCCTTTGTTTCTTGGCATAAACCATATTCAAATTTGGCATGTTTCATTTCATGAAGGGAAGTGCAGCGTTTCATACCATCGATGTTACGTTCAGAATTTCCGACGCTGTTACAATGAAACATAACCAACTATGATATATTTATATATTAAGAAGCAAATAAGTACTATCCTTGCATTTTGTTTTATTTAATGGAGTAAGAATATGACATAGAATATTTTGTTACCCCTATCCCGTAATTTATATCATTCCAATCATAACCTCTGACCTTCCGGGACATTTCCCGCCTTTTTTGTGTCACTGAAAGAGACTCAGCACTCAGCGTCCAGCTGCCGCCCTGAGACGAGGACTGGAGGTGACAATATCTAGCTTCCTTCCAAGAAATCAGGAGCAAGAACTGCTAAATTACAAGGTAAGAGTAAACTGTTGTGGTCATCAGTGATTTCAGGGCTGCTGTATCAAAATTTCCAGGGAAACTGAGCCAAAAAAGAGAGCAGATACTGAGATAGCGGGTTTTCTGTAGTGTCAGGCCATCTGGTTCTAGTTACCGTCAAACCCAGGCCTGGTCAGACCGACGATACGAAAGACTTGAAATTTAGAGATGAGTGTCTGAGAGCTGTTGAAAAGGGCACCCCATTATTTCAATACGTTGTCTTCTCCGGATGAGCGACTTTTCAAGCTGTATTATTTAGTTTACTGGGTTTAAAAAAGGGACAAACTTTCTTCACTTCTTGAGAACTGAATTTGTTTATAGGCCTTTATACAGCTACACCCCCAAACAAACAGTAATAGAGTAGTAACGAGATGACAAAAATACAATTTTAGTTCATAAAAAAGCTGAAAGTAATAGTCAGTATTCTGTATCCTTTCAAGTTTTTCAACCTGGGTAACGTTCGTCTTGATGATATCTTCATACCAAATCAGCATACTAGTATTTTGCACCATGTCCTTCTGAGTTACAAGTTGTTTTTGTTTATGATATTAATAGAGTTTGATATAAATTTGTTTGGTTTTGTATGTCTTACTGATTTACATGAACAGGTGAAGTCTGCCGTCTCTGATAAGCTTGTTATGTTCTTGGATTGATTTATGTAATTAGATAAGGTATTCATTTCAAGAAATACAACTAAGACCTATTTACTTTCGTTGAAGACCTTGTGTTCTATTACAGAATTTGGCTACAATGGCAGCAGCACAGAGGTCACAGCCAACACTTGACTTCTGCGGTGATGAGCACTCAACCACCCTCTTGCAGGGTTTGCAGGAACTGCGGTCTGAAAACCTGCTAGTAGATGTCATCCTTTGTGTCTCCGGAAAAGAGATCCCGTGCCACAGAAATGTACTCGCTGCTTGTAGTGGATATTTTCGTGCAATGTTCTGCAATGGGCATCGCGAGAGCAAGGAGCATAAGGTTGTCATTCATGAAGCCAGCGCCAGTGCCTTGCAGCTTCTTGTTAACTATGCCTACACATCAAGGGTGACCATCACAGAAGACAACGCTCTAGAACTGATGAAAGGGGCCAGTTTTTTCCAGGTTCCACCAGTCAGCGATGCATGCACCAAGTTCCTATCAGACACTCTAAGTGTCAAAAACTGTTTAAAGATGGTTAACCTAGGTGGCATGCTGAACCCCACCCTGGAGGCCAAGGCATTGTCGTATGCCATGAAAGAGTTTGCAGCAGTCAGCAAAACACCAGAATTCCTTGATTTGACAAAAGACCAGCTCATCAAACTCGTCTCATCAGATGACCTGAACGCTCCTGAGGAAACTGTGTACACAGCAGTGATGAAATGGATCAACCATGACACAAGGAAGAGGAGGAAGGAGATGAAGGAGCTGATGGCACTGATCCGGTTCCCTTTCATGGACAAGATGTACTTCATGGACAAGGTGGAAACAGAAAAGACACTGCGCAAGTGCTGCCCAGACCTTGTGTCAGAAGCTCGCAAGTACCACGTATTTCCAGGGGAAGTCCAGTCACCTCGCACCCGTCCCCGCCGTGCCAGTGGTCTGAGGGAGGCGGTAGTGATCGTTGGAGGGATAGTGAAACTAGGAGGAAGTTCAGGAAACACTGTACTTTCCAGCAGCAATTCCATTGTGATGACACACTCCTCAGCACCATCAAGCACAAGCTGGGTTTCTATGACCGAAATGAAGAGGAACAATGACTATGGATTTGCAGTGGCTATTTTAGGCACAAGTGACATCATGGTGTCTGTTGGTGGGCTTATTTGCAAGGATGTGTGGCTTTATCAGGCAAAGCTGAACTCCTGGTCAAAACTTGCTGGGATGAACATGGTAAGGGACTATCACAAGCTAGCAGTAGTGCAGGGTAAGGTGTATGCAATTGGTGGCAGAGGCAAAGGTGCATCGCTAAATGTACTTGCAGATGTGGAAGTCTATGACCAAAGCCTGAACAAATGGACCGAAGGTGTTCCACTCCCACAGCCAAGGTACCTGAATGCAGTTGCGGCATTAGATGGTAGCATATATGTGATGGGTGGACGTGGCGTTGACAACAAATCAACATCTACTTCATATCGCTTCAGTCCAGGAGACACCCAGTGGCATCCAGCAAAGGACATGCCTGTGAAGGCTGATTTCATCACGGCTACAGTTCTCAATGGTATGTTGCTGGGCTTCCAACAAGAGTTCTCTGTTACAGGCCTCAGGAGGCCCTGTGGACTGTTGTAGCAAACACTGGTACTGGACCTAGATGTGGTATGACTGTCTTTGGTGGGGAGATTTACATCTATGGAGGCAAGAATCAAGATGATGGAACAACAGAGGTTTTGCAACTTAATCCAGATGACAGATCACTTAAGCAGGTGGGGACCATGCCCAGGGGTCTGCTCAGCCATGGTTGTGTCACTATACTGAAGGGCTGAGGGTGAACTAATGGACAGTGAACTTGATAATATTACTAGATGATGTTTAAAGTAGAATGTCATTGTAAGTTAGCAAGTTGTGCAGAAATTTGCAGGAGGATGAGATGCAGTCACATATCTTACCTTACCTTACCTTGTCCCTTGACCTCCTGGTCGTTGGGGGGCAGAGGCAACACTGGTCAGGTTTCTCCAGTTCTCACAGTCCCTTGTGGCAGTAAGCCTTTTGGCCAGTATCTTATCTTACAACATGTTAAACATTTAATGTAGCAGTATGTTCAAAGCGTTTTCATCACAAATCAGATTACAATACAAGAAATTTTAATCAAAGTAGAACATTTTGTACTGACCTATTCAAGCTAAATTTTGAAAAGATCTTTCCTGACCCCAGTGATATGTCCGTTCTAGTCTATATACATCACAAATGCTGTAATCAGTAGAAATGTTTAAATGTTTTTTTACTAATGTTTGTTTATTATGCAACATTGTTACCTAATATTACCTTTTGATATTGTGACCAAGGTTTTTAATTTAGCTGGTCAGCTCCATCCTGTTGTGGATATATGCCATGGGAAGAAATTAACATAGCTGTTGCTATGATGGAACTGTTTGCAGTACATTTGTACTACACTAAACATAGTACATCTGATTTGCTTCAGTTCAAATTGAATTTATAAACAAGTAGTGTTTGCTTTGATTTAGGTCCAAGACAGGTCTACTTTGTTTTATTTAATAGATCTAAAGTGACTTTTTATGATATCATATTTAGATACATGTAGATTAGCAAGGGAAAAAGTACCTTTCTAACACTTACATGTACACGAACAACACCTCTCATGATCTACACTATCTACAAAATTTTAACAGGATGGGAGCATCATTTCTGGTGTAACATGTGGTACGTTTATTACTTATTCCAAGGAGCTTCAAATTCCTTTCTTATTATTGTTACAATTACCCACTGGTACATTTGTTCTTTTGATTAACAAAGTTCTGCTGAAGAAAAATTATGTGTTGTGTGCTTTTCTTTGATGTAACTATTGCACCATTAAGGAGTTCAGTTAAATGTTTTGTGCAAAGTCTTTACTGAAAGTGTAAGGCCTACTGATTTGTCCTTGCTTTGACTTTTGACAAAGGGACAGCTCAAAGAAAGGTAGATGTCATTGATAGGGGACACTGTAATAAACAGACTTGCATACTCGGAATATAACAGCTGGCATATAACAGACCGAGATGGAGGATGGGGAACACTGTGGTCGGATCTACGCTCTCCGCTCAAGAGGATTAAGTGGGCCAACAGGCCACTATAGTTTCCCGCCTGGATATGCGCTACCTAACTTCCTGTTCCTCCTTTCCGATGAGTTCGCCGCAACTGAAGGGTAGAAGAGTGATGACGTCATAGGTTGACCTCTCGCAAGAAGATCTCGCGATTGGTTAACGTTTTATGACGTCAGTGGGAATTTTATTATATTTTTAGACACTGTCGTGACACTTTGATCTTAATACATTAAGCAGAATTTCTTGCAAGTTTTTTTTTCAGTAACAGTAAAAAATCAAATAACGTAGGCAAACCCTTTCAGGGTGTTCCGTACAATAAAAACGAGTAAAACAACAAAAAAAGAATAAAACAACAATAAAAGCGATTCTTTAGAAGTCAAGACCAAATTGGTTATTTAAAAAAGTAAAGAATACACATGTTCAATTATCTAGAACAGTGTGCCTCTGACGAAGACATGAGATCTCCGACCTCTAGTTTCATGGATGAAACATCGTGCAAATATATAGAATTTATGGTTGCTTTTGACAAAATATTCACAAGACAGTGGTGTGAAATCTTTAATTTCTTGTTAGAATTTCGCTTTCTTGTCACATAGTCAACTTATAGTTAACGTTACATCTTCGATTTTTTGTTGCAAGGTACAATTTTGATTTATTGTCACATCTTCTATTTCTTGTTACTATACAATTTCTTGTTATAATTCTTATTTCCTGTCGCATTTTCTTGTTCAATCTTTGATCTCTTTTTACAATTTTTATTTCTTGTTACATCTTCGATTTCGTGTTAACCTTAACGTTATATCTTCCATTTCATGTTATACCGTCACTTTCTTGTTACATTGGGCTGTCAGTTGACCCTTTCTACAACATTCAGCTTTAGTTTAAGTAGCAATGGTTATTTTTTTTTCTTACAATAATCTTTCCTCATCTGCCCATCAGTAGCACATGTATGCATTTCAATTTATTGTTTTCCGAGGCCTATGACCAAGGATGGGCAGCAGGCCTAAGTAAGTAAGTAATTTGTGTTATGAAGCAACTTCAAACTGCAATTTCCAACACAACAAATTGGACTCACCCAAATTTGTTCAATTTGTTGTGTTGGAGATTGTAGTTTAAACTTGCTTCATAAGGATTTCTACCAACTCAGATGAACTTTCCAGATGAGTAATTTGTTTGTTACATTTGTCTCGCTAAATGACAAGTCACATGGGATGAAACTTCTACAATTGATATTCCAAACTGTAATTTAATAAATGTAAACAATTTCTCACGTTGGACTTTTCTCTTCATAATGTTATACAGCTGAGTAACATCACATGGTAGTACTATCCAACAACATGAAGCACGTCTCATATCTGTATGCCACCTTTTTTTCACAGCACGAGTTGTACATGTGGTTTGCAGGGCTAGGGTGCCATTATCGCTTTCATCTTCCTTTCACGTTGTTGTTCTTCACTGGCCCTTCAGTATAGTGACACAACCATGGCCCAACAGACCCCTGGGCATGGCCCCCACGTGCTTAAGTGACTTGTCCTCTTGATCAAGCCACAGAACCTTGGATTCTGCGGTTCCATCCTTCTTGTCGCCTCCAAAGATGAAAATCTGCCCGCCAAGGACAGTCATACCGCATCTGGCTGCCGTGCCAGTGTTGACTAAAACAGTCCAAAAGCCCTGGTTAGGCATATATAGGGTATATCGGAGAACCTTTGAGGGAAGACCAGCGACATAGATGCTGCCATTGAGAACTGTGGCAGTGATGCCATCGGCCCTCTCAGGCATGTGCATGTCGTTTGGTGAATGCCACTGGGAATCTCCTGGACTGAAGCGGTACATTGTGAATGTTGAATAGTCGTCAGCGCCACGCCCACCCATCACGTATATGCCGCCATCTAGCACGGCAACTGCATGCAGGTACCTTGGCTCTGGGAGTGAAACACCTTCGGTCCACTTGTTCAGGCTTTGGTCATAGACTTCCACATCTTTGACTGGCCTGCAGTTGTTTCCTCTGCCACCGATTGCATACACTTTACCGTGCACCACTGCTAGCTTCTGATAGTCTCTTGATGTGTTCATAGGAGCCAGTTTGGTCCAGGAATCAAGATTCGCCCGATATAGCCACACATCCTTGCAATCAAAGCCACGTGCACCAACAGACACCATGATGTCACTTGTGCCCAAAACAGCCACAGCAAATCCATGGTAATTCTCATTCTTCATTGTCGTCATAGTAACCCAACTTGTGCTTGATGGTGCAGAGGAGTGGGTCATCATGATGGAGTTGCTGATATTCCAAGGGTCCTGTCCTCTTCCTTCTTTCTCTGTCCCTCCAACGATCACTACCGCCTCCCTCAGACCACTGGCACGGCGGGGACGGGTGCGAGGTGACTGGACCTCTCCTGGGAATGCGTGGTACTTCCGAGCTTCTGACACAAGATCTGGGCAGAACTTTCGCAATGTTTTGTCGGTTTCTACCTTCTCCATGAGGTACATCTTTTCCATGAAGGGGAAACGGATAAGTTCCATCAGCTCCTTCATCTCCTTCCTCCTCTTCCTTCTGTCGTGGTTGATCCATTTCATTACTGCTGTGTACAAAGTTTCCTCAGGAGCGTTCAGGTCATCTGATGAGACAAGTTTGACGAGCTGGTCTTTTGACAAATCAAGGAATTCTGGTGTATTGTTGACTGCTGTAAACTCTTTCATCACATACAACAATGCACTGGACTCTAACTTGCGATTCATCAGCATGTCACCTAGGTTTACCATCTCAAGACAGTTTTTGACACTTAAATTGTCTGACAGGAACTGTGTACATGCATCACTGAGCCGTTGAAACTGAAAGAAGTTGGCCCCTTTCAACAGTTCTTGAACATTGTCCTCTGTGATGGTGATCCTTGATGTGTAGGCGTAGTCAACAAGAAGCTGCAAGACATTGGCACTGGCTTCGTGAATGTCAACCTTGGCCTCCCTGCTCTCAAGATGCCCGTTGCAGAACATTGCGCGAAAGTAACCACTGCAAGCAGCGAGTACATTTCTGTGGCACGGGATTTCTTTTCCGGAGACACAAAGGACGACATCTACCAGCAGGTTTTCAGATCGCAGTTCCTGCAAGCCCTGCAAGAGGGCAGTTGAGTGTGTCTCATGGCAGAAGTCAACCGAGGTTTGTGGCCCCTGTGCTGCTGTCATCGTAGCCAAATTCTGAAATGACAATGTTAATAATGAAATTATAAAGAAATGTGTTAGTTTAATTCCTTTTTTCTTACAATAAGGCTCCACTTAGATCACGTGTATATTTACTTTCTTTGACATAAAGAATAGGGTAGCTTCAACTGTACCACAAGCTAAATGAAGTCATTCTAAGTTTCAAAGGCATATAGAACAGCATAAAGATGTTAATACAGGCTTTTCACATCCACCATGTTGTATTACAGTGTACGCTCAAATGCTACTACTTAATCAGTTTACCCGCCATCACCTGGTCGCCGAGATTCATATGATAATTATCATGTACGTCAATGAAAACCATCAAGCACGTTCGGCTTCCTCCAGTTTTTGATCGAAACAATGCAATTCGTTTTATTTTGCACCTTGTTATAACTTTGACATCGTGAGCCTGGCAAATGGTAAATTTTGTGACTGTGAAAAAACAGATGGACGAGTGGTCTAGTCTCCAACAGACTTCTTTTGCCTAAAAAGGGTATTAATTGGCGAGAGAAGGTAGCCGGCCATCGACCGGATCAAAAGAAGTCTGGTGGAGACTAGAGTGGTCAAGGAAAACGGTAAATACGTTTCCAGAAGAGGGAGAGTGCCCTTTTTCCGCGCAAAAAGAGACATAACGTCAGTCACCTGTTGTCTTACAGCACCAGGTGGCTTGGTAAGATGGTCTGCCAGCTCCAGTAAATTTAATCGACACATTCATTGTGTTCTGTCTTTCCTCTCAGTTTTGACACATGTTGGCACAGTATAGTCCTATAAGCACTATCAACAACAGCGGTTTGTTCTTACCTGGCACTGTATACGTAGCAGCTCTTACTTCTGTTTCCAAGGAATGAAAGACCAGCAGACCTTCAGACAAGCAAGGCGCACCCTCCGCGCAGCCGAACCTCCTCAGTCGGAATGCGCAATCGACACACACAAAAGCGCGGGAAACGTCTCAGACGGTCAAAGGTTACCTTTGGAATGGTAGAAGTCACTGTGTATGGGGATGGCACTCAGATTAATCTCCAATGTATTATCATATTTCTACATCATACGAAGATAAACACTGGGGCGGTATTCAGCTGATTCATATAAGTTTGCGTTGTATTGTGTATATCCAATTCTAAACTTAGAGAATAAAAATTAGCAATGTCTTATCTTGAAAAAAAAATCTTATCACAGCCCTTTCCTTCTTGTAATCGAATATACCAAAACCTGAATATCGACGACAACAAGTAAAAAATGGCAGGGGGATGCCCGTCATCAGAGGAAATGGGGTCAAGTCACTAAACGCAATAAATCGATTTCATTCGTGACATCGCCGCACACATAGGATTTTAGGTTACTTCTGATAAAATGTGTAGTTTTTTTCCTTTCGGATATTCCGCTTATGATACTATTTCTTCTGATGACCTGCATTCCCCTGCTAGTTTTTACTTGGTATAGTCGATTCAGGTTTAGTATATTCCATTTCAAGAAGGAAAGGGCTGTGATAAGATATCATTATTTTCTTCAAGATAAGACTAACTTTTTGTCTTAGTTTAGAATAGAATATACACAATGCAACGCAAACGAAAATAAAAGTTCTATGAATCAGATGAATACCGCCCCAGTGTTTATCTTCGTATGATGTAGAGATAACACAATGGTGATTAATCTGAGTGCCAACCCCATACAGTGACTTCTAACGTTCCAAAAATAACCTTTGACCGTTTGAGACTTTTCCCGCTGTTTTTTTTTTTGTTTTTTTTTTGTTTGTTTGCGCATTCCAACTGAGGAGACTCGGCTGCGCGGAGGGTGCGCCTTGCTCGTCTGAAGGTCTGCTGGTCTATCCCTGAAAACAGAAGTAAGAACTGCTACAGTGCCAGGTAAGAACAAACCGCTGTTGTTGATAGTGCTTATAGGACTATACTGTGCCAACATGTGTTGAAACTGAGAAGTAAGACAGAACAGAATGTGTCGATTCAATTTACTGGAGCTGGCAGACCATCTTACCAAGCCACCTGGTGCTGTAAGACAACAGGTGACTGACGTTATGTCTCTTTTTGCGAGGAAAAAGGGCACTCTCCCTCTTCTGGAAACGTATTTACCGTTTTCCTTGACCACTCTAGTCTCCACCAGACTTCTTTTGGCCAATTTGGCCAATTTGATCCGGCTACCTTCTCTCGCCAATTAATACCATTTTAGGTCGATTTCTACGATTTATTCAGCCCACAAAAGACGTCTGGTGGAGACTAGACCACTCGTCCATCTGTTTTTCACAATCAGACAATTAGCCACGCAACATTTGCCAGGCTCACGATGTCAAAGTATTTATAACAAGGTGGAAAATTGAATTGCATTGTTTCGATCATAAACAGGAAGAAGTCGAAAGGTGATTGAGGGTTTTCTTTAACGTCATGATAATATCATATGAATCTCGTTGACCAGGTGTTGGCGGGTAAACTGATTAAGTAGTAGCATCTTAACGTGTTTAACACACATACACTATAATCCAACACGGCGGATGTTAAAAGCCTGTATTAGCATCTTTATGCTGTTCT